>NC_041391.1:90986608-91030802 GCF_002162155.2 Triticum dicoccoides | reverse complement strand
GGGGGGGGGGGTCCTACTCCCGGTGGCAGTAGGACTCCTCTAGGCGCACCCCTAGGGGCCGGCCGCACCTCCCCCCTCCCTCCTTTATATACGGGGGCAGGTGGGCACCCCATAACACACAAGTTGATCTTCGTGATCGTTCCTTAGCCGTGTGCGGTGCCCCCCTCCACCATATTCCACCTCGGTCATATCGTAGCGGTGCTTAGGCGAAGCCCTGCATCGGTAGAATATCATCACCGTCATCATGCCGTCGTGCTGACGAAACTCTCCCTCAACACTCGGCTGGATCGGAGCTCGAGGGACGTCACCGATTTGAACGTGTGCAGAACTCGGAGGTGCCGTACATTCGGTACTTGGATCGGTCGGATCGGGAAGACGTACGACTACTTCCTCTACGTTGCGTCAACGCTTTCGTTGCCGGTCTACGAGGGTACATAGACAACACTCTCCCCTCTCATTGCTATTCATCACCATGATCTTGCGTGTGCGTAGGAATTTTTTTGAAAGTGCTACGTTCCCCAACACAAAGTTGTGACACAGTGTACAAATAAAGAAAAATAGATTGGTGCTTCTTTCAGAAAAGAGTACTCCCTAGAAAACTGCCAATATAAGCTACTAGTATTTGGTTAGAGGATTTGCTGCCGAGAAAGATCCGTCCACAGAGAGCGCCACACATCCCTCTGGTGGTGGTGGATGCCAATGCGTGCATGCAGCATGGTTGGTGTCGGTAATTTTTACTTTGCCACCTCGCACTCTGCATATATGCCGGTTCCATACATACATTTGTGCAGTTCCACCAAAATGCAGCTGAATAACCCTGTTTGCACAGATAATGAAAAAGCAAGATTACATTATAGTGGCACTAGTTGATGAAACACACAAAATAAATAGAAGAAAATATTGCGATAGTGTCATAGTATGCCATGCTACGAGGGCGAGATGGGCCCTGCGACGCCTCATACGGTACGCCTCATACTGGACATCGTCCCAAGTCTCCTAGATACACCTTCTGCCAATGATGAACATCAGTGTACATCGGTAGTACAAGGAGGCGCCTTGAGACATTCAAATCTCTATTTTTGTACATATCAACTAAAATTAAGCACCCCAGTTTATAGAAATGCTTAAACATTAACAATGGGACTAGTTGATGAAACATACATTAACAAAGAGAAGCACTTTCTTTATCTACATTGGAAATGAAATGATAGAGATGACACTCGCTCTATTTTAACTATATTATTACTTCATTTTATCAGTGACACTAGGGTCGAGCAGGTGGCCAACGAGGTGTACCGTGCGTCGCAAGGATGGAGGCCCGGGGTGCTTAGACTGGGATGCTGAAGCTGGCTCTTTCAGTCACCAACATGGATGATTCAATTCATGGGACCTTTTGGTGCAGTTCACCTAAAAGAGCAATGTCCCGTGAGCTAGCAGCTTCTTCTTCAATTTTTTAAGAAAAGGGCTCCAGCCCCGATTCCATTTCCATCAGAAAACGAAACCCACAGAACTTCTTCTTCATTAGTTGCAATAAAATTGAGCAACATCAAGGTTGGTTGTGAAGCTCCTCGAATGCTCAACTATAATTTGGATATCATTTGTGCAGTTCAACTAAGATCGAGCGTGAAATGTATATCTCTATTTGCACAAAAAAGGTGGAAAGGAGGGTGACTAACAAGTGATGAAACATGCATCAAATGAAAAGAAGCATGTTCCTTATCTGAATGGCAATCCTACAAGGACAGTAGCAATTTCTAAAGAAGTGGCATTGCTAGATATTAGTGTGGGCATTAGGGTTAACTATGACAACCGTTAAATACGACATTACTTTGGGCACGGGAGAGTAGGTGGACTAGTACAGTTGCATTTCTAACGAAAAGAACCAACTTATCTTAATGGGAAATTTTAGCAGGACATGTAAAGAAGTGCCATTATTTCATATTACTGGAGGCATTACATTGAAAACAACATTGGTTTAACGTGTCTTTATTTTTAACAGTGCGACTGCTACATTTTACCAGTGGCATTACATAAGAGTGGCTCGGGGCAACAAACATCAAAACAAGATATCTGGGTTGGTCCCATTTTTGTTCGGTATAGCCACCTTATACTGTGTGAGGCTAGCAAATCTAGTGTTGGACTTACTCTGTTGACTTGTCCCCCAGTCCCCACTTTCTTTCCCTTTTCAATCAATAAATTGGGTTTATATTGAGTTTGTACTGCGTTTCCCTTTATTTCCCTATTAGACCTAGAGACCAGTTGGATAGCCAGTCTCTGCTACTTTTCGCCCCCATCATTTCCTCTTTTGACCAAGTCCTAGATTCAGGTAACAAATCCTCCCACCCCCACCCCCTTTCTTCCTTGTTTGAACCAAGTAGTACTAGATTCGAGTGCATGAACTAGTTTTACCTCTTAAACGTAAAAAAATTAGGTGGTTTTCGAACAGCCAATCGATCCTATCTACGAGGGGGCTTGAGAAATAGTAAAAGATACAAATGCAGCGACATCAGGAGCTCGGGAAGTAGAGCAAGGCCGGTTTCGAAGGAAGTTATACCTGATGGTCGCCGGGATGTCGCTAGGTGGGCGGCGGGAGGCCGGATCTGCCCACACTACGACAACGAGGAAGAAGGGGTCGGAGGCCCTCCCTCGCCAGCAGTGCTTGGGAGAGAAAGACAAGGCAGGCTGATCGGGACGTGCCCAGCAGTGGGTAAGAGCCGTCGCCGAGGACGACCGCGTGAACGTTGCACCTTCTCACCTTCCCCGACGGAGAGGATCCGGCTGGATCTGTGACCAGGGTGAGCAGAGAGAGAGAGAGAGAGAGTGTGGCCACTGCTGTCATGTTTAGATCTGGAGAGGCCGAGACAGTGTGAAGAGAGCAACACTAGCAAGCAAGCGCGGAGGCTCTTGCCTATATAGTGGAGTAGTACTAGTTTCCTTTTGTCTACTGGAGCCAGCTTGACCTCGTCAATGACCGTCGAGAAGTCTTCATGCACGTGGCCCGGAGGCGCAGTTGTTGCCTATATAGTGGATTATAACATATAACACAAAAAAATGCCACATGACAAGAAATCATAACCTCACTGACCAAAGGAGCCAACATGAATCCCGACGGACAAACTAGACAAGGAACAAAGCTCAAATTAAAGATAAACTCGTAGAAAAGGGGTCCGTCGATAGATGTCCTAATTAACATAGCCAGCTTGACCTAGATGGCAACCGAGTGGTAACTGTTCGTGCATGTGCCCCCAATGACTAGCCCAACTCAATTGTCGCTGTTTAACCCTCGCAGTGATCCAAAGCACATGACACCTAATTTTGCGAGATGTTAAGAAACCTTTTTTTTATATTTCTCACCACAACTACATCCATGTACAACATAGCCTGCACGATATGTAGACGATAGCCAATCCAGGTGTGTCTGCTGGAGTCTGGTCACATGCATGGACGAACTGATCTTCCGTGTCTTGCAGGGATCGTCCAAGCACAAACATAGTCCAACACTTCTCTAGTACTATCGCTCGTCTCCCTCTTCTATTAAGTCACCAACTTGCGGGGCCAGGGAGTGTGCCAATGGTCTGTTCTCAATTGCCGTCCCACATGTGTGTGCAAACACAATATGACGCGCGTTCCATTCGGAGAGCAGCGTGCCAGACCAACCGACCGTCTTGGGTGCGACGCTAATGCGACGGGCGTGCTGTATACTCCGTACATGTGTACCGCCGTTTTCTAGACGCTTTGCTCCATGGCGCGGGCGCAATCCATGGATACAAAATTAGTATACTATATACTATTTAAAAGTCGAGGGCGGGGCTTTTCCTGCGTGGTAGGCGGCGGGGCAGTTCCGCCTAGTCGGTTCGACAGAGACGCGAGAAGACGAGGGAGTAGGCTGCTGTAAACATAGGGCTGTGTGAGTTGATAGCGAGTTACTGCTGGACAGGTGGGGCCCCGTGATTTGACTTGACATTATCATTTTAACTGCGGCGCTACGACCGACGTGAGCCTCCTGATTCCTGACCACCTCCATATAGGTGCCTCTCCCAATGCTCCACCATCTAGTAGAGGCTGGCTCTTGCATGAGAGCCCACTTCTCCACTTCTTCCTTGCCTCTCTTTCCTCCACATATGCAAAAATGCCATGTAAAGCGCACTATTGTACTTACTTTTACTTGCTCCTACATGTGCTAAGCTTGCCACATAGGCATAAAGTCTGATGTGGCAAGTTAATCAAGAAGAGAGAGACTAGTTTGGTGACCCAAGGAAGAAACGGTGCTAAGCGCGTGTACCTAGGTGAAAATACAATTTTGAGTGTATAGCTAATTAAATGAAGCAAACTTAGCAACACCATTTCATTGGAAGAGGTCACTCCTTGGCAAATGCAATAAATACTAGTACTCCCTGTGTCCCATAATATAAGAATGTTTTTGGCACTACACTAGTGTCAAAAACGTTCTTATATGATGGGACGGAGGGAGTACGAAGAAAGAGATAGAGAGGAGTAAAAAAAATAAATACACTTATAGGCAACCTTATAGCTAACCTTGTTGTGTATGAGTGACTAAGTGATGACTATGTATGACATGCCAACATTAGATAGTCTAACGCACCGTGTTAAATCTCCAAGGGCGCGACCGCGCGAGCGACGCGACGGTCATGGTAGGCGCGACCATGATACGGGCTGCTGGTAGCCTTTGGATCTGAGATCAAACGATCGCATGCTAAGTTGCTGAAAATTTGTAGAATAACCCTCCAGGATAGGATATTCACCCATAGGTCTAGAATCACGCCATGCAACCGTTTGATCTCAGATCCAAGGGCTCTTGGAAGCCCGTATCATGGGAGAATGGAAAGCCACTACCCTACCGTTCGCACGCTGGCAGTTCGCTCCTACATGTCCTTGCACGTCCTTTAATACTACGGCGGTTTGCTCCTAGTCGTCCCGTCCATTCACATTACGGCAGTTCCACTAATCCTAACCCTCCTCCAAAATCCATGGCGTCCCACATCTCCACGATCAGCGGTGAGTACAAGGTTAGAACCATCACCGGTGATGAGCTCGACGTCATCTACACCCGTTCTTCCGCGACGGTGAAAGGATGTCTCTCTCGCTTCAGACGCATGTTCAAAGACTTAGATGATGAGTGGGTCGCTGGGCTAGATGTTGAGTACACCACAGTCCTGGGACGAGAGAAGGATCTAAAGGACGAAGAGAGGAAGAAGCCCGCCGTGATCTAGGTTTGCGTGCATGACTTATGCTTGGTCTACCACATATGCCATGCCGACGTTGAGTGCCAAGATTTTAAGGACTTCCTCGAGAGCAACCTAGTCAAATTCGTTACTGTAGACTTTGGTCACGACAAAGAAGTCCAGCGTCGGATAGGCCTCGTTGTAGGAAACACCTTCAACCTCTAGAAGAATCGGCTGGTGTCCTCTCGTCAGCCTTCAATGCTGACCCTTGCAGGAGCCATGGTTCATCCTTCGTACGGTAAACTGGAGAAACCTCCATACATGTTTCATCGTCATGCATGGCAGCGAAATGTACTAGATATAGACCACATCCACTACGCTGCAATGGATGACTACCTTTGCTTCAATATCTACAAGGGTTGTATGAAGAGCAACATCCAAGTGTGCGGTTCAAGCAAAGAAGTATCAGCCAAGAGGAAGAGGGACAAGGACGAAGTCGAGAACATGAACGAGGACTCCGAGTAAGGTGGCAGTGTCATTGCTCATGGTGGTTCTAACGCAGTGTCTACCGGAATAGTTGCAAAGTTTAATTTCAGGTGTGCTTAATTTAATTTGAGGGGTGTGTTGTGCTGACACTACAAAAAAATACACTTTCGTGATGATACGTGCTTGTCACAGTAGGTCGCGTTTTTTGTCATGCATGTACATCCATGACAAATTTATGACAGAATCAAGATAGTCATACATGTGCTGTCGTAGAAGTGTTCCATGACATTACCAAAATTAGCATCACGGAAGTGTCCACTTCCATGACGATAAATCGCGCGTCACAGAAGTGCTTTTGTCAAGGGTGACCGACACATGGCATCCACCATAACGGAATGCCGTTAAGCTATCGGGTCAGGTTTTGGATCCGATAACCCGTTAACAGCCCCGACCAATGGGGATTTTCCACGTGTAAAATCATCATTGGCTGGAGGAAACACGTGTCGGCTCACCGTTGGGACAGATGTCATCCGCTCATTGGACCGAAGGCGCCTATGATACGGCGACACGTGGCACGGCCCAACAGAGGCCCATTCCTGTGAAAAGGACGGCCTATTTGACGTGGTCAAAAGGTGGCGGGCCAGCCCACGGAAAGCCTGTTAACAAATTGTTCGCATATAGCCCATTTATAGCCTGCTAACCCAGGGCCCGTTACGCCCTATCCGAATTAGGCCCAGTAGCGTCATCTGGGCCGTCCAATATGATTCAGCCTGTTTTAACTTCCGACCCATGTGTGGCCCATGACTTCTTTTGGCCCATATGAGGACCTTTGTAACTCTTGGCCCATTAACAGCCCGTGGTGAAACTGGCCCGTAATGAACAGTGTATCACTTTATACCCATTAACGGCCCGTTATTCCATTGGGCCGTTTCCAGCCCAAGTTGTCTTTCGGCCTTCTCAGGGCCCATTGATTCTTGGGCTCACTTGCAGCATCCGGTTACATACTGCCCGTTACTGTCATTTTCTGCTTGTGGGCCAAATTCAGCATGTCGTTACAGTCGGCCCGTTTGCGGACCGTTAATACATTGGGCCGCTCTCATGTCAAAAAAACCCCGTTGGGCTGTTTTCATAGAGTTATCAAATATGGCCTATTAATGGCCCGTTATGGTCCACGAATAGTATGGCCCATGATTGGCGAAATGATGATACGACCCGTAGAAGGCCCATGGATCCTACGACCCGTATGAGGCCCATGAATAGTACGGCCCGTAGAAGGCCCATGGACCGTACGGCCCGTAGAAGGCCCATGGACCCTACGGCCCGTAGAAGGCCCATTGATCCCTAAGGCCCGTATAGAAGGCCGATGGATCCTACGGCCCGTATAGAAGGCCAATGGTCCTACGGCCGAACGAAGGCCCATGGATCATACGGCCTGCAGGAGGCCCATGGTTATAATAGTCCGTGTGTTGCCATGATTATTTTGGCCTAGTTACCAAAAATAGGCCATTGTGGCCACTAGAAAAACACAGAAAAAGAACTCCAGTGACTACAAGCAAACAACTAAACAAGACAATAAGGAAATAAATAAGCAAGCAATTAAGGCTAGCCTATTACCGCTATTACACATATTACATCTATTGGGCATCAAAGTTCGCCACCAGTGCAAATATAGGGAACAAAGTAGCATATTACATACACTGGCCGTCAAAATTGGCCACCAGTGCAAATAAATGCGGCAACAAAACAAGAGCATAACTGAAACAACTTTAGAAGAGCTCAAGAAACGTTATCCTGGGTATCCACCATGCTGGCAATAAGCTTAGCAAGCTGATTAGCTTTGTCCTGTTTGGCACTAAAATCCTCCAACGCTTGCTGTTGCACCAGAAAGTATGCATCTGAATGCTCCAGGGACTTCCGCAGTCCTTCCGCTTCTTGTCACAGCATAGCTGATCGATGTCTTTCAGCTTGTAGTTGAGACTCAAGAAACCGAACAGATTCAGAAAGTGAGTTTCAATAGCTTGTGCAAGCGGTAGTGGCCAGTAACTCGAACACTAAACCAAGACAGGACTTTGGGGTTGTCTCGCTATCTTCAAGATATTCTTCCTTAGCTGTTTTATCAGCTTTGTTGGAGACCAACAAGTTTGTGTCACTATCCTGAACCTTATCTGCATTACTTCCTTACCATTGCTTAATAAGACACTCTTCCCCAATATTCTGCCAGCATTCTAAAAGAAGAAACAAGCAGACACATAATAAGTTTAGCATGTACTAGTATATGAAACTCATTTCGGTGAACCAGTTCGTTAGTAAGGTGGACAGGATTAAACTACCAAATCTTCTATTGCCAAGTACTAGTACATAATAAAAGCATCAAATAAACATATATCTATGTCCTATGGTCACTACATTGTCTTGACAAATAAAAATAGAGACACGGTTCAAATCATATCAGTTCAAGACAAAGCAGTAGTGAAAGAATACAAAGCGTTGGAAAGTACACGACACAACAAGATTTTAGATGGGTACCACGGGTCTACATGTACAACAACACTATTGGCTCTGTTGTGATGCTAGTCATGTGCATGATATGAAAGTCAACTGTATACACAATTGAAATTGAAATCAACAGAGCGATTGATAAGAGCAAACCTGTTAAAGAAACATGCGTGAACATACCTGCTGTGCCATTGGAGTTTCGATTGGATCCTTCAATTTAAGAATAAGTTTGTATGAGTAAATACAGTGATACAAGAGCAAAGCAATCATAGTTAAAAAAAGGCGCGCCTAAGCGAGCGCTTAAGCGCGCCTAGGCTCTAGGCGTTGGCAAAACGCATTGTGCATAACTACGCATAATCTATGCATAACTGCGCATAAGCATGCGCTTTGGTCAGTAAAGCACAAGGCGGTGGCAAAACGCACAATTAACACCTAGCGCTTTTTTGAACTATGATAGCAATGGAATCTTAAATTAGAACAGTTGTTCTTCAGGTTTAGGCACTTGTTCTACATGAACAGAGTACAGTAAGACGCAAGAATAAAATACTTAAAAATAGAAAATGAGCTCATAGACCTTACCACATTCTTGGTTTGGGACCAGTATAGAACAAGGCGTTCCCAGTCATCGTCCAGTAAATGTGTCTCAGGAGAACGTAAGGGAATTTGATGAGTTTCTTTGCCAGTGAAGTACGTTTTCTTCAGGTAATTCCGATACTGCCACCAAGCATTCTTGAAGATAGCAGAGGTATGAGCACATGTTACCTCATCCTGAGTTTCCAAATCGGTCCTTCTCTATAGAGAAAAATGGGAAAATTTGTTGTATTATAACCATCATGGAGGTAGGATGATGGGACGAAGAAAAGTAATTGCCATGAATAACATTACTTACACATAACTCCTGGACAAACACCTGCAACTGGCATTTTCCTTCATCTTCAGTATAATATTTCCAAGATGGGAAGATACGCACATACGATTTAACAACATCAAATGCGATAGATGCTAAACTACGACTGGCTAGTTGTGCTTCCTCCAGAGGAATAGGCGTACTAACTGGTGGAGTTGGGGTTCGCCGTGATAGTACTGGCCCTTTGGGCACTGGAGCTGCCTTACTAACTGCTCTTGTTTGGGAGCTCTGTGATGGAGATGGTGCTGTGTCAACATGAACTGGGTTACTATCAGCTAGGGTTGGGGTTAGATTGGGTGAAGCTGGTTCTTTGTCCATCGCAGTAGGGGTACAATCTGCGAGAGTTTGGGTTATGTGTGGTAGGGCTAGTTCTTGTGCATGTACAACTGGGGTGCTATCTCCACCAAGAGGTAGCACTGTTTTACTTGAAGACCGTGTTTTTATTCCGCTAGATACTGGCATCACTGTAGGATCTTGAAGTATGTCTAGAGGGGGGGTGATTAGACTACTTGACCAATTAAAAACTTAACCTTTTCCCAATTTTAGTCTTTGGCAGATGTAGCAACGACACAGAGGAACTCTCAATGAAAGTACCAATGTCGGTGTCAAAACCGGCGGATCTCGGGTAGGGGGTCCCGAACTATGCGTCTAGGCGGATGGTAACAAGAGACAAGGGACACGATGTTTTACCCAGGTTCGGGCCCTCTTGATGGAGGTAAAACCCTATGTCCTGCTTGATTAATATTGATGATGTGTGTTACAAGAGTAGATGTACCATGAGATCAAGGAGGCTAAACCCTAGAAGCTAGCCTATGGTATGATTGTTGTTCGTCCTATGGACTAAAGCCATCCGATTTATATAGACACCGGAGAGGGCTAGGGTTACACAAAGTCGGTTACAATGGTAGGAGATCTACATATCCGTATCGCCAAGCTTGCCTTCCACGCCAAGGAAAGTCCCATCCGGACACGAGACGAAGTCTTCAATCTTATATCTTCATAGTCTTGGAGTCCGGCCGACCATGATAGTTCGGCTATCCGGACACCCCCTAGTCCGGGACTCCCTCAGTAGCCCCCGAACCGGGCTTCCGCGACGACGAGTCCGGCGCGTATATTGTCTTCGGCGTTGCAAGGCGGGTTCTCCCTCAAACTTCATGTTCCTGTAGAATAGTGTCCGGCTTCCTTATAAAATGTTGCGCTCCTTGGCTTCTACGCCCAATAATGGCCTTCTTCCACGTGTCGTATGAATGCGAAAAGCTAGGGTATTTTTACATTTTACCGCCTAGCCGTGCGAACGAGCCGCCTATAAGAGAGTCGAGGATCTAGATCCAGCTCACACCATCCTCCATTCGCAAGTTCTCATCGAAGCGCTTCTGACAAAAATCCATTCCATCATGGATAGTCGACGCGGCTCCTCCTCTCGCGCTCCCAGCCCTAAGCCAGGAGATTGGGGGAGATGCTCAGTTCCACACAGCGAGCTAGTGGCGCTCCAAACCGAGGGATATCTTCCCCCAGCTTTCATGGTTCCGGTTCGAGCCGGACTGGCCACCTTCAAGGGTGGAAAGCAGGCGGAGAGCGTCCCCAACCCTTCCACAGGAGAGTGGGTATGCTTTGTCCCTTATCTAATAAGGGGACTCGGATTTCCCATACATCCGTTTCTCCAGGGGCTCCTGGAGTTCTACGGACTCCAGCTTCACCACCGCACATCTGCCTCCATTTTGCACATCGCGGGCTTTGTAGCTCTTTGCGAGCTGTTCCTGGGCATCGAGCCCCATTTTGCACTGTGGAAGAGATTGTTTTGCCTTGTACCCCGTTCTTATGAGGGGTCGATGTATCAAGTGGGCGGAGCCAAAATATGGCGCATCGCCGGGACTGGATATCTATCCGGCACCCCGAAGAAGGCGTCCGAAGACTGGCCTTCGGAATGGTTCTACATGGAGGACGCCCCTCTGCCGGATCCAGTTCAGATCGGCCTCCCGGAGTTCAGCAATGCTCCCTTGAAGAAACGCCTGAGTTGGCGCCCGCGGAGCCCTCAACGAGAGGATGATAGGAGCGTCCATTATCTGATGGGCCAGATTAGGTTACTGGCCCACTCCGGATTGACCATGATTGGAATCATGGCCACGTGCATTATGCGACGGGTGCAGCCACTCCAATATAGGGGCCACCCTATGTGGGATTTCAACAGGGAAGACGACGCCACCCGTCACGGCCGCAGAGGGCCGAGCTCGGCAGCCGATCTGGCAAAGATCCTGTCTGGCTTGTACAAGGGGGAGGAGGAGGACTTTCTCCGCACAAATCCATTGAATGGATTCTCCATGAATAACCCTCGGAGCTGGGTAAGCGGACGTTTATCTACCCGATCCATACTTCCAAAGTCAAGTATTTTACTCTGTGATTTCAACGCAGGAGCTGCACCGGGACGTGGAGGGCATACGAAGCCTAACTCCACAACCCGAGGATCCGGAACGATCCCTTGATCCGACCTCCGAAGAGGATCCGGACATAAAGGTGGAGCTGATTGACGGGGTGTTCCACCAACTTAGCATGGATAATGCCCTAGTCGCCATTACGGCTGACTACCCCGGTTTGATTTCGGCCTCCCAGGTGACTACGACCGAGGTCTTGACACCATCATTTGATCTGTGCTCAATTCTAACCATCCTATACTGATGGTGCATCGCATGAGGTGCCTTTAAGGCGGGAAGCCGAACCTGCGGCGGCTGACCAGCAAGGGTCAGTTCGGCCCAGCAGGCGGAAGAGGAGTGCGACGCAAATGGAAACGTCACCGCAACGGTATGGCACGCCGTTGTTTTTAAGGGAAGGATCCCTATGAGGTATATTAACGCTCATAACTTTTTCCAGGAGAAAGAGCGCTCGCCGGACAGTGTCCGGAGAGGTTGCCAATCAAGGCTCCGACGGCCATGCTCCATCGCGTGGTCCGGAAGTGGAGGCGAACACAAGGCAAGAGCCGGATGCTCCTCCGACGGAGGATGCCGACAGGCTGTCCGCCACACGGTCTGAGGTGGAGAGCGCCATGAATCACAGGCGTCGCCGGACAGTTCTTCGTGATGCGTGTTTCTCCCCGGAGGCGTTGCATGCCTTTGATGCGGGAAACGCGCACCTCCGTGCTGCTCAAGATGGTTTAACTAGAGCCACGGAGCAGTATGTGAAGGACATACGGGTAAGTAATTTTAATAGTTATATATGCTAGTAGCCCCGAGAGTTAAAATAGTTAAAATAACTGATTTAAGGATCATTTATTATGCAGGATCTTACGGACAAGAATACCCACCTGTCCCAGGAGCTCCAAGAGTGCAAGGCCCAACTTGAGGCCGCACTAGCCACCACAGGGGGAGCCATAGAGACCCCCGCTGGTAATACGTACTTCGAAAAGATAAGTAGTTAACAAAGTGCGGCGTGTGCGTAAATCTGACAATAATATTGCAGAGGGCGTCAGACTAGATCCGGACAAGCAACAGCTACTGCGTCAGCTAAAGGCCGGCGAGAGGGTGCTTATGAAGGTGCAGCAGGAGAGAAACAAGCTCCAAGATGCCCACACCCAGCTAGGACAAGAGATGAAAGGTGTTCGGGCCCAGCTGTCTGGCTTCGTGAAGGAGAATCAGCGGCTTCGTCGCGGCATTTATAGTAAGTGCTTGAGCAAATTCCTTTGAAAAGAAGAATTCGGCGAGGAAGTCGATTGACAGAAATGTGTCTTTAGGTGTGCTTACAGGTCGCCTTGCGGAGGAAATGCCTGGTTCGACGGGTGACCAACTTCCCGAGCTGGTGCAACTGCTCGAACGTGTTCGGCAGGCGATGAGTGGTGTCGTTCAGGCTTTATGGCCTTCCTTCTCCCTACCCGAGGGCCTTGGAGGGCTTGCTGAGAAGCTTCAGGGAGCACGACGACGCCTCCGTCTACGGAAAATATCGGCCTGCCATCAAGGCGCCAGGGAGGCCTGGGCCATGGTGAAGACGCGGTACCCAAAGGGTGACCCAAACCACATGGCCGAGGTCGGACCTGCGGGGCCTGATGGGAAGGAGATCCCTGTGAGCTTGATGTACGGCCAAGTAGAACTGGCCGTGAAATATTCCCAACATGACTGTAAATTATACAGCCTGTTAGATGGGATTGAAGAGGAGTACAATCAGTCAGTTTGACGATGTAATTTGAAATGACATGTAAAATGCCTTCTAGCCGGATTGTAGATCATTTGTCTTTGCGGACCTTTTCGCTTCAACCTCGGGACCCAACAGTCCGGAGTGTGTCCGAATACCCTTATGGTTATAGAAGAACCGGGGCATGCATGGAGACAAGGCGTCGGGGTCATAATTTCTTTATCAGACAAGTGCCCAACTAGCTATGTTATATTACATGGTTAGTAAGAAACATCTTCTAGGGAGAATAGTTCCGTTAAGGGTTCCTTTCCCTGGGAGGCATGCCCTAAAGTGCATGTCCGGACTACGAAAATAGCAGAAAAAGCATCTGGGGGCAAATAAATAACTAAGTAATAAATCATCTTTCAAGTCACCGACCGAATATTCTCTTAAGAACTCTAGCTTTCGGCTTCACCCAGTCTGAGGTACACATCCAGCTGACCCGACAGTAACAATCGCAAAGGTGCTCCCTTTACCTCCTAGCCGAACAATCGGGAACGTAGGGGTAAGCACAGGAGCCAGGCAACCCAGCTTGGCCAAAACTTAAGTCATATCGATGCATATAATGGTGAATAAAAGGTACATGCGGAAGTATGACACATGTGTTGGGCATGAAGCCCGTATAAATAAGCTTCTGTTAAAGAAGGCCCCAGGTATAATGAGTGCTAGGAGCACATCAAGTGTGTGCGAACAATGAGCAAATCAGCCTATCAAAGGTACTGGAAAAAAAAGTTGGGAAGAAGGAGGGGGACAAGAGACAGTGAAAATGTAAAAAGGCGGACGAAGGAGTGAGACGAACTCTGAGTCCGGCGTTAGGCGTAGAATCTTCGGAGACGGGCTGCGTTCCATGGGTTCGGCTCGAGTCGGTTGTCAGATGCGTTACGTAGACGGTATGCTCTGCCGGTCAGGACCTGGTCGATGATGAAGGGACCTTCCCACTTGGGCTTAAGTTTGTCCTTTTTCTTGTCCGGCAGGCGTAGAACGAGTTCGCCAACATTGTAAGCTTTGGCCCGTACTTCTCTGCTTTGATATCTTCGAGCCTGCTGTTGATAAAATGCGGAACGAGCTTTTGCCACGTCCCGCTCCTCCTCTAAGGCGTCCAAACTATCCTACCGATCCAGCTCGACTTTTCTTTCTTCGTACATGTGCACGCGAGGTGAGTCATGAATTATATCGCAGGGCAGAACTGCCTCTGCGCCGTACACCATAAAAAATGGTGTGAATCCGGTAGTTCGGTTTGGCGTGGTCCACAGCCCCCAGAGTATGGAGTCGAGCTCCTCTACCCAGTGCATGTTAGATTCCTTGAGGGACCGCACTAGTCTGGGTTTGATGCCGCTCATGATTAGACCATTTGCTCGCTCAACTTGACCGTTAGTTTGGGGGTGATAGACTGAAGCGTAGACGAGCTTGATGCCAATATTTTTGCACCAGAGTTTAACCTCGTCGGCCGTGAAATTCGTGCCGTTATCAGTGATGATGCTGTGGGGGACGCCAAAACGGTGTACTACCCCGGATATGAAATCTATCACAGGTCCGGATTCTGCCGTTTTAACCGGCTTGGCTTCAATCCATTTGGTGAATTTGTCCACCATGACCAATAAGTATTTGTGCTTGTGGGTTCCCCCTTTAAGGGGTCCAACCATGTCAAGCCCCCAGACCGCGAACGGCCAGGTGATGGGTATAGTTTTGAGGGCGGTGGGTGGCATGTGGCTCTGATTAGCAAAGAGCTGGCAACCGACGCATCGTTGGACTAAGTCCTGAGCATCTGCCCGGGTTGTTGGCCAATAAAATCCTGTACGGAAGGCCTTGCCTACAAGGGCCCGGGCTGCAGCGTGGTGCCCGCCGAGTCCGGCGTGAATTTCAGCCAGGAGGTTTCGCCCTTCCTCTTCGGAGATACACCTTTGAAGGACTCCGGTTGTGCTTTTCTTATAAAGTTCTCCCTCATGGACCTTGTAGGCTTTAGATCGCCGAACTATGCAGCGGGCCTCATTTTGGTCTTCGGGAAGTTCCTGCCTAATTAAGTAGGCTAGGAATGGTTCCGTACACGGGGCAATTACCGCCATTATTGCGTGGGCTGAAGGTGTTATTTCATTTGCTGAGCCGCCGATTGTGTCAGAATTGTCTGAGTTAGGTGCTGCAGCTGGCTCCGGATTGTTATTTCCGGACTCCTCTTCCCATAATACGGATGGCTGAAAGAGCCGTTCCAGGAAGATGTTTGGAGGGACGGCGTCGCGTTTTGCGCTGATGCGTGCTAACACGTCTACTGCCTGGTTATTATCCCGGGCTACATGGTGGAATTCGAGTCCTTCGAACCGAGCTGACATTTTTAGGACGGCATTGCGGTAAGCTGCCATTTTCGGATCTTTGGCGTCAAAGTCTCCATTTACTTGGGATATTGCAAGGTTTGAATCCCCGCGCACCTCTAGGCGTTGAATGCCCATGGAGATTGCCATCCGGAGGCCGTGTAGAAGGGCCTCGTATTCGGCTGCGTTGTTGGAGTCCATGTACATTATTTGAAGTACGTATTGGACTGTGTCTCCAGTTGGGGATGTCAAGACGACGCCAGCCCCCAAGCCAGCCAACATTTTGGATCCGTCGAAATGCATGATCCAATTGGAGTACGCGTCGTGCTCTTTAGGGAGTTCGTCTTCGGTCCATTCGGCGACGAAGTCAGCTAGGACTTGCGACTTTATAGCTCGCCGTGGTTTGTAGGTTATGTCAAATGGTAAGAGCTCAGTGGCCCATTTTGCAATCCTGCCTGTTGCGTCGCGATTGTTTATAATATCGTTGAGAGGTACTTCGGAGGCCACCGTTATGGAACACTCTTGAAAGTAGTGCCGCAGCTTCCGGGATGCCATGAACACCGCATACGCTATCTTTTGATAATGTGGGTACCGGGACTTGCATGGAGTTAAGACAGTGGATACATAGTACACTGGTTTTTGAAGAGGGAATCTGTGCCCTTCTGTTTCTCGTTCGATGACGAGCACCGCGCTGACAACTTGATGTGTTGCTGCGATATATAATAACATAGGTTGGCCCAGGTTGGGCGCGGCCAGGACCGGATTTGTTGCCAGTATGGCCTTGATTTCTTCGAGTCCGGCCGTGGCGGCATCCGTCCATTCGAAGTGTTCGGTGCGCCGGAGGAGGCGATAGAGGGGCAGAGCCTTTTCTCCCAAACGGGAGATGAAGCGGCTTAGAGCTGCTACGCACCCAGTTAGTTTTTGTATTTGCTTGAGGTCTTTTGGGATATCCAATTGTGACAGAGCTGGGATCTTGGCTGGGTTTGCATCAATTCCTCTATCGGATACAATGAAGCCCAAAAGCTTTCCGGCTGGTACTCCGAAGACACATTTTTCCGGGTTGAGCTTAATGTCATATGCTCGGAGGTTGTCAAATGTCACCCTCAAGTCGTCTACTAGAGTTTCGACGTGTTTGGTCTTGACGACCACATCATCTACGTATGCCTCTACTGTTTTGCCTACCTGGGTAGCCAGACATTTCTGAATCATGCGCTGATATGTTGCGCCGGCGTTTTTGAGTCTGAAGGGCATTGTGTTGAAGTAGAATGGCCCATATGGAGTAATGAATGCCGTTGCGGCCTGGTCTGTTTCCGCCATCTTGATTTGATGGTATCCGGAGTATGCATCGAGGAAGCACAATGAATCATGCCCTGCGGTAGCATCGATGATTTGGTCGATGCGAGGGAGAGGGAAAGGGTCCTTTGGACAGGCCTTGTTAAGGTCTTTGAAATCGACGCAGAGGCGCCAGGATTTGTCCTTTTTTGGTACCATTACTAGGTTGGCTAGCCAGTCCGGATGTTTGATATCTCTGATGAATCCGGCTTCTAAGAGCTTGGCTAGCTCCTCTCCCATTGCCTGTCTTTTGGGTTCGGAAAATCGCCGAAGAGCTTGTTTGACTGGCTTGAATCCTTTTAGGATATTTAGGCTGTGCTCTGCCAGCCTGCGTGGGATTCCTGGCATGTCTGAAGGGTGCCAGGCAAAAATGTCCCAATTTTCCCAAAGGAATTCTCGTAGTGCGGCTTCTACATCAGGATTTAATTGTGCCCCAATGGATGCCGTCTTTGTGGGGTCCGTTGGATGGACCTGAAATTTGACTATTTCGTCTGCTGGTTTCAAAGAGGTGGACTTGGACCTCTTATCAAGTATCACATCGTCCCTATCCACCGTGGAGCGCAGCGCAGTTAGTTCCTCTGCCGCTAGGGCTTCGGATAATGCCTCTAGGGCCAGTGCGGCTGTCTTATTTTCAGCGTGGAGTGCTGTATCTAGATCACTGGCGAGAGTGATTATTCCATTGGGTCCGGGAATTTTGAGCTTCATGTACCCGTAATGGGGTATAGCTTGGAAGATTGTGAATGCCTCTCGCCCTAACAAAGCATGATATCCGCTGCCGAATGGGGCCACTTGGAACGTGACCTCTTCGGACCTATAATTGTCCGGCGAGCCGAACACTACATCTAGTGTGATTTTTCCTGTGCAGCGTACTTCTCGACTAGGGATTATTCCCCTGAAGGTTGTGCTGCTTCGCTCAATGCGGCTCCAGTCAATTTCCATTTTTTGAAGGGTTTCCTCGTAGACGAGGTTTAATGCGCTGCCGCCATCCATGAGTACCTTGGTAAGACGAAAGCCGTCCACTATCGGACTGAGGACCAATGCGGCTGGTGCTCTAGCTGTTCGGAATTTAGGTTCGTTGCTGGCATTGAAGGTGATAGCCGTGTCGCTCCATGGATTTGTTGTTGCTACTTGGTAGACTTCGGCAAGGCTGCGGATTGTTCGTTTCCGCATGTTATTTGATGCCAAAGTCTCAAAGACTATTAATACCGTACTGGTGCTGCTGGGCTGGTTGCTCGGGGCTAAAAAGCCTTCGCCACTTTTGGCTACCTGCCGTAATATCCAACATGCTCGAAGGCTATGTGTTGGAGTGGCGCCCTCCATACTGTGGATTTTGCATGGTCCGTTGAGCCATCCCTCCAGTACGGTTCCGTACCCTTTAGGGGGTTTTTGCTTTTTGGTTTTTAACCCAGGTGCTTGAGTATGACGCACCCTTTTATTTCGGACTGGGGTTGTATTCAGGGCCGGATTGTCCCAAAACCTAGTTTCGTTTTTCCAGGCACTTTCCATCGTGCAGTATTTTTGTACAATGGTCGCTAGGTCGGCGAAGCGTGTAACTTTGCGACGACTGATGGCGTTTATGATTCCCTTGTCCGTGCAATTGTTGCAGAAGATTGAAATCGCGCTTTCTTCACGGCAGTCCTTTATCCTGTTCATAACCAGGAGGAATCTGGCCCAGTAATGATGTACTGTTTCATTGGGCTCTTGCCGTATTTGAGATAGATCGATTATGTTTGGGTGGGCGGGTGGAATCAAGTTCGGAACCCCGCCCGATCTGAGGCTCAAAGGCCAAGAAGCTTCCGGATTCGGAAGCTTGGTTTGCTGGACGCTTTCCAACAAATCTGGTCCGATGCCTGACTTTAGGTTCAATATTTTATTAGCGTCCGTCCCTCCGCAGGAATCCAGTATGGAGGGATCGGGAATCCGGACATAGTTGGTTTTTAACATAGAAGAAGAGTCGCCGCATTATTCCTCTAACACGACAACGTGGTGGGTAACCTGGGGAGAGTTAATTTCTCTCAGATCGGTTTTAAGCCCAATCTGATCATAGTCGGTAGCGACTCCCAGGGCGACAATGCGATCCAAGAGCTCGTTTACGGAGTAGAGCTCAATCGGATCTAGCTGCTTGGCGAATTCCGAGCTGACGTGAAGATCGCTTTTAATGACCTGAGAGGTCATTGTCGGAGCGGTGGCCGAACAGGCGGTCATAAGAAAACCGCCTAGCCGGATAGTCTGGCCGGCGGCCAAAGCTCCCTTGACGATGGTGCCGTCTTTGAAGACGGGAAAAGGCATCCTTCCTGATGGTGACGGCACAGAGGAACTCTCAATGAAAGCACCAATGTTGGTGTCAAAACCGGCGGATCTCGGGTAGGGGGTCCCGAACTGTGCGTCTAGGCGGATGGTAACAGGAGACAAGGGACACGATGTTTTACCCAGGTTCGGGCCCTCTTGATGGAGGTAAAACCCTACGTCCTGCTTGATTAATATTGATGATGTGTGTTACAAGAGTAGATCTACCACGAGATCAAGGAGGCTAAACCCTAGAAGCTAGCCTATGGTATGATTGTTGTTCGTCCTATGGACTAAAGCCATCCGGTTTATATAGACACCGGAGAGGGCTAGGGTTACACAAAGTCGGTTACAATGGTAGGAGATCTACATATCCGTACCGCCAAGCTTGCCTTTCACGCCAAGGAAAGTCCCATCCGGACACGGGACGAAGTCTTCAATCTTGTATCTTCATAGTCTTGGAGTCCGGCCGACCATTATAGTTCGGCTATCCGGACACCCCCTAGTCCGAGACTCCCTCAGGTACCACGGGTCTACATGTACAACAACACTATTGGCTTTGTTGTGATGCTAGTAATGTGCATGATATGAAAGTCAACTGTATACACAATTGAAATTGAAATCAACAGAGCTATTGATAAGAGCAAACCTGTTAAAGAAACATGCGTGAACATATTGCTGTGCCATTGGAGTTTCGATTGGATCCTTCAATTTAAAAATAAGCGCGCCTAGGATCTAGGCGTTGGCAAAATGCATTGTGCATAACTACGCATAATCTGTGCATAATTGCGCATAAGCATGCACTTTGGTCAGTAAAGCACAAGGCGGTGGCAAAACGCACAATTAACACCTAGCGCTTTTTTGAACTATGATAGCAATGGAATCTTAAATTAGAACAGTTGTTCTTCAGGTTTAGGCACTTGTTCTACATGAACAGAGTACAGTAAGACGCAAGAATAAAATACTTAAAAATAGAAAATCAGCTCATAGACCTTACCATATTCTTGGTTCGGGACCAGTACAGAACAAGGCGTTCCCAGTCATCGTCCAGTAAATGTGTCTCAGGAGAACGTAAGGGAATTTGATGAGTTTCTTTGCCAGTGAAGTACATTTTCTTCAGGTATTCCGATACTGCCACCAAGCATTCTTGAAGATACCAGAGGTATTAGCACATGTTACCTCATCCTGAGTTTCCAAATCGGTCCTTCTCTATAGAGAAAAATGGGAAATTTTTTTGTATTATAACCATCATGGAGGTAGGATGATGGGACGAAGCAAAGTAATTGCCATGAATAACATTACTTACACATAACTCCTGGACAAACACCTGCAACTAGCATTTTCCATCATCTTCAGTATAATATTTCCAAGATGGGAAGATACGCACATACGATTTAACAACATCAAATGCGATAGATGCTAAACTACGACTGGGTAGTTGTGCTTCCTCCACAGGAATAGGCGTACTAACTGGTGGAGTTGGGGTTCGCCGTGATAGTACTGGCCCTTTGGGCACTCGAGCTGCCTTACTAACTGCTCTTGTTTGGGAGCTCTGTGGTGGAGATGGTGCTATGTCAACATGAACTAGGTTACTATCAACTGGGGTTGGGGTTAGATTGGGTGAAGCTGGTTCTTTGTCCATCGCAGTAGGGGTACAATCTGCGAGAGTTTGGGTTATGTGTGGTATGGCTAGTTCTTGTGCATGTACAACCGGGGTGCTATCTCCACCAAGAGGTAGCACTATTTTATTTGAAGATCGTGTTTTTATTCCGCTAGATACTGGCATCACTGTAGGATCTTGAAGTATGTCTAGAGGGGGGGTGATTAGATTACTTGACCAATTAAAAACTTAACCTTTTCCCAATTTTAGTCTTTGGCAGATTTTAGCTATTCTAGCACAAGTCAAGCAATCCTCACACAATTCAAGCAAGCATGCAAAGAGTATATGGGCAGCGGAAAGTAAAGCATGCAACTTGCAAAAATGTAAAGGGGAAGTGTTTGGAGAATTCAAACGCAATTGGAGACACAGATGTTTTTGTCGTGGTTCCGATAGGTGGTGCTATCGTACATCCACGTTGATGGAGACTTCAACCCACGAAGGGTAACGGCTGCACGAGTCCACAGAGGGCTCCACCAAGAAGTGTCCACGAAGAAGCAACCTTGTCTATCCCACCATGGCCGTCGCCCACGAAGGACTTGCCTCACTAGCAGTAGATCTTCATGAAGTAGGCGATCTCCTTGCCTTTACAAACTCCTTGGTTCAACTCCACAATCTTGTCGGAGGCTCCCAAGTGACACCTAGCCAATCTAGGAGACACCACTCTCCAAGATGTAACAAATGGTGCGTTGATGATGAACTCCTTGCTCTTGTGCTTCAAATGATAGTCTCCCCAACACTCAACTCTCTCTCACAGGATTTGGATTTGGTGGAAAGAATATTTGAGTGGAAAGCAACTTGGGGAAGGCTAGAGATCATGAGTCATATGGTAGGAATGCAATTTATTGGCCTCAACACATGAGTAGGTGGTTCTCTCTCAGAAATGGTAATTTGGAAGTGTAGGTTTGTTCTGATGGCTCTCTCCATGAATAAAGAGGAGGTGGAGGGGTACATATAGCCTCCACACAAAATCTAACCGTTACACACAATTTACCAATCTCAGTGGGACCGAATCAACAAACTTGGTCAGACCGATTTAGTAAACCTAGTGACCGTTAGGGTTTTCGGTGGGACCGACATGCAACTCGGTAGGACCGATATGGTTAGGGTTCGGGCATAACGTAATCTCGGTGAGACCGATTACAAAAACTCGGTGAGACCGATTTTGGTAACAAGCTAACCAGAGAGTTGGTCAGGTAAACTCGGTGGGACCGATTCACTCATTTCGGTGAGACCAAAATGCTACAAAAAGGAAACAGAGAGTTTACATTGCAATCTCAGTGGGACCGATCGCTCACTTCAGTTAGACCGAAACGTTACGAAGGGAAACAGAGAGATTGCAATCCCATCTCGGTGAGAACGAGATCCCTATCGTTGAAACCGATTTGCCTAGGGTTTGTGGCAGTGGCTATGACATCTAAACTCGGTGGCGCTAGATAGAAAGAATCGGTGGGGCCGAGTTTGACTTTTGGTTTGGGTCATATGTGGATATGAGAAAGTAGTTGAGGGTTTTTGGAGCATATCACTAAGCACTGTGGAGCAAGAAACTCATCAAGCAACACCTCATCCCTCCTTGATAGTATTGGCTTTTCCTATAGACTCAATGTGATCTTGGATCACTAAAATATAAAATGCAGAGTCTTGAGCTTTTGAGCTTGAGCCAATCCTTTTATCCTTATATTTTGAGGGATCCACTTTCCTCATCCATGCCATGCCATTCATTCAGCTTTCCTGAAATATTTGTCCTGGAATAGTATTAGCCCAATGAGCTATATGTTGTTAGGATTACCGAAACCACCTAGGGATAGTTGCACTTTAAATCTCCCCCTTTTTGGTAATTGATGACAACATATAGATCAAAGCTTCGACAAATGGTAATAAGATTGAAAGACATCGTCGCTTTGAGAAGTATGTGATAAGCAAGAGCCCCCCCCCCTAAATTTGTGCATAGATTTAAGATTTGCTTTGGACTTCAAATGCACAAGGAATTAGGCTCATGGGTTACTCTTCCATGTCACATACATCTTGGTGGAGCGCTCAAAATAATAAAGATTGAATACATGCACTCATCACCAAGCAAAGTGAATGATCATATAGAGATAAATGGGATAATGTCATCCAACAAGCATAAGTGTAGCTTATGATCAAACACATGATCAACAATGTCTCACACAGGCAATAACGTAGTATCTCAAGCAAGCAAAAGCAAATAAAGTTCAACCACCAAAACAAGAGAGAACAAAAGCAAACTCTCTCTCTCTCGAAGCCTATGATCTATACAAGTTTCTCCCCCTTTGGCAACATGTTACCAAAAAGTTCATAGAAAATGCATAGTGCTAGATCGACTCTAAGGCTTGGTCTTGGTGAGGTGGTGTAGAGATGGCTCCTTGGACGAAGGCTTCTGTTGATGTGGATGGAGCTGGAGGTGTAGGTGCTGGAGCTGGTTGCACTGGAGCTGTAGGACCTGTAGCTGGTGTAGATGAAGTGGCTCTGGTGTCTGTCAATGGCATTGCAGCTGATCTGTGAGCTCGAGGCACTCTGGCAAATGCATCTGTGGTTGTCCTGCCCTTCCTCTCTTGCATGTCATCCTGAAGCTGCTCAACAACAGATTGGATCTCACTTACTTTGACGTCCAAGTCATAGAACTTCTGCTCCATGATCCTCTCCAGGCTCTCCTGGTTTTGAGTCAAGGTGGCCAGTCCTTTCTCAATCCTCAGAGTGGATGCAATCAAGTAGCCTAGTTGATCTTGTTTGTTCTTCAAAAAGTACTGAGATGCCTCTTCCATCGTTGGCATCTTGGTAGCTTTCTCTGTCCTGGCCTTCTCCTTCTTCTCCTGTGCTTGCACTGAAGATGGTTCATCCTCATTCATCAGAACTTCATTATCCTCAAAGTCTGGATAGATAGGAAAATGTTCCTTATCCAACTGATATGTGCCTGTGCCCATCTTCAAGTTGATCAGCTCCTGGATTTGTGGGGCATACCCACAGCTTCTCTTCTGGTCTGCTGCTGTCCTCTTGATAGTCTCAACTATGAGGCTCATGACCTTGAACTTCTGCGGCACATCAAATATGTGAAGCAAGTTGCTAGCATGGCCTTTGATCATGTTGTGGTCACCTGACTTGGGCAAGAGAGTGTGCTTGAGGATCCAGTTGATCGTTGGCAGTCCTGACAGAAGATAGTGTACAGATCCAAACTGATGAGTCTCAAGAGCTTTATCTGGGATCTCCTTGTACATGTGTGCCATGGAAATGTGATCCTTCTTCTTCTTGGCATAGACATCCAAGTCATCTTCACTCTCCTTAGGGGCATTGATCAGATTTGCCCATTCCTCAATAGTTGATTGGTACCTTGTACCTTCAGACATCCAAACTATCCTGCCATCTGGATAAAAATGTGCTGTGGAGTAGAATTGCATTATGAGCTCGTCATTCCACTTTGTGAACTTCTGTCCCACAAAGTCTACAACTCCACAAGCACTGAAGCTATCATACACTCTAGGATAGTGTTCCTCATTCTCCTTGATAAATTTCCAATCCACCCACCTCATGTCACAAATAATAGGCTTTTTGTCCAACAGCACAGTCTCATAGAAATCTTGCTGTTCCTTAGTGTGGAACCTGTAGTCCACAGCAGTCCTTCTCCTGATTGCATATGGATCAGACAACCTCCACTGTTTGAGCCCTGCATCCTTCCTTAGCTTCATGTTCTCAGCCACTAGATGAGCATCATTGTGGTCTGGAATCTTAGGCTTCAGCTTCCTCAGAACTTGCCCTTCCACTTCTTCTTCAGCAACAACTTCAGGCATTGGGGCCTTCTTCTTCTCAGCAGCTGGTATGCTCCTGGTATTCCTCTTAGGTGCTGTCTTTGGCTTGGAGGCAGCTTTGGGTGCTTCTTTGGGCTTTGATGATGCAGCCCCTGACCTTATAGCATCACCCATCAGCTTTGGAGCCTTAGGTGCTGGTGCAGCAACCTCTTCTTCCTCCTCCTCTTCCATCATGGAAGGTTGTCCAACAACTCTGTCCATGGTCTTCTTGACCCTTTCCTTCCTCTTCTTCCCTTCTGCAGCAGCCTCTTTGGGATTAGATGTCTCTGGGACTTGAGTGGAGACTCTGGCTTTGGACATGGGAGTCCTCTTAGCAGGCACCTTGATCTTCATGCCAGGCTTGATAGTTGCAGCTGTGCCATACTCCTTTCTGAGCACTTTCTTCTTAGAAGTGGCCTCATCCTCAGCTGCAACATAGTCTTCATCCTCAGATTCTGAGGTATTATTCTTTCTGGCCCTGGTGGCAGCTTTGGGCAAGTTGCTTGGAGTGCTCCTGCTGCCATCATCTGAAGTGCTAGAGGGACTAGTGCCCTCACTCATGTGAATCTGCTCTTCTGACTTGTTTTGGCTATCACTTTGGTCTAACATACTGCAAACACTGACTGCTGACCCTGTGAATAGTGATAGATGAGATAGAATGGATGAGCATCACAAAATACAGAGGTTTTTGCAAAAGAATGACTCAAAAACTTAGTTTTAGTTTTCCACAGAAAGCATTTCGGATCAACCGATTTGCAAACTCGGTGATACCGAAGCAGCTTTTGGAACCTAAACTAGTGAACTCGGTCAGACCGAGTCACAGTTCAGTGGTACCGAGACTGCTAGGGTTTCACAGAGTCCTGAACTCGGTCACACCGATTTGCAATTCTCGGTCAGACCGAGAATCACTTGTGTAATGGCCTTAGCCCAAGCGGTGGAGCCGAGTTCTACAACTCGGTGGGTGAGATGGTTTCGGCGGAAACCTAACCCTAAATTTCAAAATCGCATCTATTCTAATGATTGTTTTGAGTGGATAGAGTCGTTTCAATCGTGGCAAGAATCATTATGAACACAATGTTCTAGGAATTGGACGGGGATAGCACTATGATCGAGTCCATACCCTAGCTTGGCGATGAACTCGCTACGGTGGCAACGGCGGGGTTGAATTCCGTTGACGGCGGCGGAGACCAGCGATAGGAGGCGGCTGGAGACGAAGTCGACGATCCGGAGACCCAGTTAGCAGAGCGAGCTATGCACGGGCGAAGGGGTTTGGAGAAAGTTTTCCAAATTTTTTCCCATGAGTATCTATAGCCCGACCCTGTCGGTGTGACCGAGTGGAACAACTCGGTGGCACCGAGATGCATAACTGTGATAGTTACAGCAACTCGTTGAGACCGAAAAGTTCAAATCGGTTGCACCGAGATTGAAAACCTAGATCGACTGAGTGATCTCACTATGACCGATATGGAAGAATTGGTCAGACCAAAACGCACAAAGAAGTTTTGGAAGTTTAAGTCCATGACGAATCGGGGACTTCGAGTGCTCCTCACACAGAGTGGTTCGAATCTGACTTGATCAAATTTTGTGATGTAGCATGAATAGAGTTCGAGACGAGAAAAGCATATATAGCTAAAGAAGGTTCTTAGGCATTCTTGTTCATCCACTTGGCAAAAAGAAAAAGAAACCAAACAATCAAAGCAACAAGTGAATGTCCTCGAATGAGTTAAATATGCAACCAACATGCTCACACAATAAAATGGCAAATGAAATATGTGGCAAAGCATGCACAACCAATTCTAGCATCTATCAAACAATTGGCGATGACTAGGTCATTTATATATGAGTATATTGACTTAGGAGTCAAATGAGAACATTTGATCATAGGTCATACTCATCGTTTAAGCTCAAGTGGGGTTACCACTTTTACATAATGCATTGATGTGTTCACATCATTAAAGTTGCTTTGACTCAATTCTTAGAGTTAAGCTCCCCCTAGATGTGAGATCCCCCCTGAGAGGGATGAACTAACCTTGGGTTTTGTCGATGATGACTTCATGTAGGTGTTGAAGATGTGGATGCTCAATGTTGATGAAGATCATTTGGAGCAATCCTTTGGAGTGAGTTGCACTTTCAATACCTACACGGGTTAGTCCCACAAGGAACAAACAAGGATATCCATAGACATAGAGTGATGCACACACAAGATGATGTCCATGAAAGCATTAGGTTAGCTTGTCCCTTGTCTTACCAACAAGAGTGTTTGTGACTCCTTGAACTAGTGCAAGATGTGGAAGTTGATTGCACTTGTCCTTGCCAAAATTATATGAGTGAAGAATGTTGGCGGAGTCATCCTCAAGAACTCTCTAGTTCGCCTTCTTCGGGATCCACATCATCTTGATGGGAATCCTTGGAGTTGTAGTCGTACTTGATGAAGTAGAACTTGACGTAGTCTTGGGAACCCACTTGACCAAGGCCTTAGGAGCTTCTTCAAATGCATCAATCTCCTCTTGAGGCTTGTCCTTGCCTTTCTTCTTGTGGTCTTGTGGTGGAAGATCATTTTGAGCTTGTGTTCCCTTGAAGGAAGTAGGATCATACTTCTCTTGTTGAGGAACAAACTTTGTCTTGGGATATTGATCTTCTTCCCACTCAACTCCATTGGCATTGAACTTTCGTTCAAAACCAACACCTTGGTTCTTCCGGTGCCTTCCTTGCTTACGTACGATTTCCTCAAGTTGCTTACTCCCGGCAAGGCTCTTGTAAACACCTTTCTCTATAATTCCCTTCAATAAGCTATTTTCTTGCTCAAGTGTAACTTGGCTAAGAGAATCATTAGTTGAATCAAGAGAACTACTAGAAGCAACAATATTAGAATTAGCATGATGATTGTTACTACTATGGAAGAATCGTTCTTGTTTTTGTTACTAGACTTGACTTGAGGCATGTAAGTAGATAAGAGTAAACGCTTGGCAATGTAAGAAGAACTTTTCTTGTGAAGATCATCATTGATTGCTTTTAAGAACACATGCTCTTGCTCAAGGTTGAGCTTTTCGAAGCGTAACTTCTCATGAGCCCTTAAAAGTTCTCGATGATCTTCAAAGATAGCTTCATGAGCTAACTTAAGAGTGTTTAGTTCTTTAGTTAGAAGCTCAATTTCTCCTTATCATTGTCATTCATTTTATCTTGATTAGCATGATTAATTGACGTTTCATCATAGTATTCATCACTAGAGTTGTCAACAAGTAAATCGTCATCACCTAACAAGTCATCTTCATCACTATTGAAATCAACATACTCGGGGTGTGTTACCTTAGGGCCTTTAGCCATGAAGCATCTTCCAAGTCCTTCATTTGGTGAATCAAATATGTTGTAGGAGCTGGTTGACACAAGTGCTAGACTGGCAACACCTTCATCTTGAGTATGTTCGGAGTCGGAGTGATAACTTCTCTCGGAGTGATGGTCAGAGTCGGAACTGGATACCCATTCACCAACATGAGCTTGATGTCTTCGTTTTGTGTAGCTCCTTGATGACTTGTCCTTCCTTTCCGAATCCTTGCTTCTCCGGGATGTTCTTAGTTCATAACGATCATCTCTACTCCTTCTCTCTCTTGGCGGTGATTCTTCTCTTCTACTTCTTCTCTTGGGAGAATCTTCTCTTCTTTTGTAGGGTGCCGTACACTCATTGGAATAGTGTCCGGGTCTCCCACAATTGTAGCAATTGCGCTCTCGACTAGAAGATCTTTTGTCATTGTAGGACCTTGACTAAGAGCTTCTTTCTTTGCTTCCACTCTTGTAGAATTTGTTGAAGTTCTTCACCATTAAGCTCAATTCTTCATTGAAGTTTTGTTTCTCACTTGATGATGTAGGGGCTTCACATGAGGCTTTGTAAGCACCACTTGACTTGTTGTGAAGTTCCTCCTTATCCTTGAGTGACATGTCATGAGCAACAATTCTTCCAATGACTTCCGTTGGCTTGAGATTCTTGTAATTTGGCATCATTTGGATCAATGTGCACACGGTATCATATTTTCCATCCAATGCTCTTTGGATTTTATTGATGATGAATCTGTCGGTCATCTCTTCACTTCCTAAGCCCGCAATCTCATTTGTGATAAGAGCAAGCCTAGAGTACATTTCAGCGACACCTTCACCATCCTTCATTTTAAACTTGTCAAGTTGACTTTGGAGAACATACAATTTGGATTCCTTGATGGAGTCGGTACCTTCATGCATATCAATCAAAGTATCCCAAATTTCCTTTGCATTCTCAAGACGTCTGATTTTGTTGACTTCTTTGGGACACAATCCGTTGAAGAGGATATCACAAGCTTGAGCGTCGTATTACAGCATCTTCAACTCATCCGCGCTAGCTTCACGGTTTGGTTCTCTCCCATCAAAGAATTCCCCCTGCAAGCCAATACACACAATAGCCCAAACAGCGGGGTCATGTCCGAGAATATGCATTTTCATCTTATGCTTCCAACAAGCAAAATTAGTACCATCAAAAGGACCTCTACGGTGATAATTTCCCTCGCTAGACGCCATACTCTCCTAGGTTGTGAAACCAAGGCTATGACCACCAAAAGCTATGGAAATCAAAGCAAATGGAGACCAAAGCTCTGATACCACTTGCAGGATCTTGAAGTATGTCTAGAGGGGGGGGGGTGATTAGACTACTTGACCAATTAAAAACTTAACCTTTTTCCAATTTTAGTCTTTGGCAGATTTTAGCTATTCTAGCACAAGTCAAGCAATCTTCACACAATTCAAGCAAGCATGCAAATAGTATATGGGCAGCAGAAAGTAAAGCATGCAACTTGCAAGAATGTAAAGGGGAAGGGTTTGGAGAATTCAAACGCAATTGGAGACACGGATGTTTTTGTCGTGGTTCTGATAGGTGGTGCTATCGTACATCCACGTTGATGGAGACTTCAACCCATGAAGGGTAACGGTTGCACGAGTCCACGGAGGGCTCCACCCAAGAAGGGTCCATGAAGAAGCAACCTTGTCTATCCCACCATGGCCGTCGCCCACGAAGGACTTGCCTCACCAGCGGTAGATCTTCATGAAGTAGGCGATCTCCTTGCCCTTACAAACTCCTTGGTTCAACTCCACAATCTTGTCGGAGGCTCCCAAGTGACACCTAGCCAATCTAGGAGACACCACTTTCCAAGAAGTAACAAATGGTGCGTTGATGATGAACTCCTTGCTCTTGTGCTTCAAATGACAGTCTCCCCAACACTCAACTCTCTATCATAGGATTTGGATTTGGTGGAAAGAAGATTTGAGTGGAAAGCAACTTGGGGAAGGCTAGAGATCAAGGTTCATATGGTAGGAATGGAATATCTTGGCCTCAACACATGAGTAGGTGGTTCTCTCTCAAAAATGGTAGTTTGGAAGTGTAGGTTTGTTCTGATGGCTTTCCCCACGAATGAAGAGGAGGTGGAGGGGTATATATAGCCTCCACACAAGATCTAACCGTTACACACAATTTACCAATCTTGGTGGGACCGAATCAACAAACTCGGTCAGACCGATTTAGTAAACCTAGTGACCGTTAGGGTTTTCGGTGGGACCGACATGCAACTCGGTAGGACCGATATGGTTAGGGTTAGGGCATAACATAATCTCGGTGAGACCGATTACACAAACTCGGTGAGACCGATTTTGGTAATAAGCGAACCAGAGAGTTGATCAGGTAAACTCGGTGGGACCGATTCGCTCATTTCGGTGAGACCAAAATGTTAAAAAAAGGAAACAGAGAGTTTACATTGCAATCTCAGTGGGACCGATCACTCACTTCGGTTAGACCGAAACGTTACGAAGGGAAACAGAGAGATTACAATCCCATCTCGGTGAGACCGAGATCCCTATCGGTGAAACCGATTTGCCTAGGGTTTGTGGCAGTGGCTATGACATCTAAACTCGGTGGCGCCGGATAGAAAGAATCGGCGGGGCCGAGTTTGACTTTTGGTTTGGGTCATATGTGGATATGCAAAAGTAGTTGAGGGTTTTTGGAGCATATCACTAAGCACTGTGGAGCAAGAAACTCATCAATCAACACCTCATCCCTCCTTGATAGTATTGGCTTTTCCTATAGACTCAATGTGATCTTGGATCACTAAAATATAAAATGCAGAGTCTTGAGCTTTTGAGCTTGAGCCAATCCTTTTATCCTTAGTATTTTGAGGGATCCACTTTCCTCATCCATGCGATGCCATTCATTGAGCTTTCCTGAAATATTTGTCTTGGAATAGTATTAGCCCAATGAGCTATATGTTGTTAGGAATTACCAAAACCACGTAGGGATAGTTGCACTTTCAATCACCCGCTCCAATTCAAATGGCTGATAAACAGGAAACATAGTTGAATGTACAGACATTGTATGGGAGACAGATGCAATAGATAGTGTGGAAAAAAGATGGCATGAAATAGTTGACATGTATATTGTTTAACTAAAATGGATAGCATGACATAATTTCACATATATATGTCTTTCTAAATTGGATAGCATAGCATAACATAATTCAAAGATATGATTAATAACTAAACAGGATCGCATGACATAATTCACCTACATGTTATCTAAGTAATCAGGATCGCATCATTTACTTCACATATGTGATTTATATGCTAAATAGAGGGCATTCAATATGATGTCTGAACTAAGAACATGGTGTTGAATATTGTGTTTATGATGTCTAAACTATGCAATGCAAGACACCATATGCATGATATGAGCAGTATAACCGTGCCAAGTTAGAGCATACACCTCAGTGGGGGAATAGGACTGGTCATCTGTCTCTGAATCCATCTCTGAGGAGCTATCAGGACCCAACAAGAGATCTGCTTCGACAGGTAGCACTGTCTGCTCTGAAGGCCTTGTTTTCACTCCAGATTATTCCATCTCCCACCCAAATGACTAATTCACAGGAAGAGTAGTTTAATGTACAAACATTGTTGACAAATGGAAATGTAATGAAGAAAAGGATGGGCAAGATATCATTCAAATATATGATGCCTGGTTAAACAGGATAGCGTTGCACATTTCACATATATTATGGCTGGCTAAAAGACATGAGACTGCATAATTCCCATATATGATATAGAAACTAAACAGGTGGCATTACAGAACATGTCTAATCTAAGCAGATGACATATATGATGTCAAAAGTAGGCACTGCAAGGCAACATATGCATTATATGACTAACATTATCATGCCAAGGTAGAGCAAACACCTTGGGGGGTTAATAGGAGTGGTCAGCGGCATCTGAATACGCCTCAGAACAGATATCTTCCTCTGGATTACAATCTCGAGAGGGGTGGGGAGGGTTTGCCATTGAACCCACCACGGAGCGATGTCTGCATGACATTGTATTGCCGCGCAAAACTCTTCTCTTTTCCTCTACATGTTCAGCATGACTGTGTACAATATTTGACATGCATACAAAAAAAATATGGTGAGATTATGTAAGGAGAGCATGCAGAAATTTAGAGTGATGGTAACAACCAGTGGATCGACGTTTTTCCGTTGAACCAAAATAGCCCTAATGGATCGACGTGAATATATAGTAATAAGTGATGCAACAAGTGTACAACCTCTTTGCCGTAGCCGTGTCGACCTCAGCATCATTGGGTTGGTCGCTGAAGCAGTTGAGGCAGAGGCTGTCGGAGGCGTGGAGGAAGATCTGAGGAGTCTGTAGACGGCGTCCAGGGCACTGCTCTGTTGTGATGGATTGTTCTGTCGTTGGAGCAGCTCCGGTGAGCCACAAGACGTCAAGGCTGAAGGAGCACAAGACAGACATCGTCAATCTCAAGTGGGATTCTAATAGCATCTCCAATAGATGATGTAAAATGGATGTAAAATTAACATCACCAAAAACCACCTGACTACAACAAATGAGGTAAAAACTGTTGACTCTGAACTTAACTATCGAAACTGAAATTTACTGTGGAATCTGAATGCTACTGTCGAAACTGAACGCAATGGTAGCAGAGAGGCACTTGATGTTGGAAATATGCCCTAGAGGCAATAATAAAAGGATTATTATTATATTTCCTTGTTCATGATAATTGTCTTTATTCATGCTATAATTGTATTATCCAAAAATCGTAATACACATGTGAATACATAGACCATAATATGTCCCTAGTGAGCCTCTAGTTGACTAGCTAGTTGATCAACAGATAGTCATGGTTTCCTGACTATGGACATTAGATGTCGTTGATAACGGGATCACATCATTAGGAGAATGATGTGATGGACAAGACCCAATCCTAAGCATAGCACAAGATCGTGTAGTTCGTTTGCTAGAGCTTTTGCAATGTCAAGTATCTTTTCCTTAGACCATGAGATCGTGTAACTCCCAGATACCGTAGGAGTGCTTTGGGTGTACCAAACGTCAGAACATAACTGGGTGACTATAAAGGTGCACTACATGTATCTCTGAAAGTGTCTGTTGGGTTGACACGGATCAAGACTGGGATTTGTCACTCCGTATGACGGAGAGGTATCTCTGGGCCCACTCGGTAATGCATCATCATAATGAGCTCAAAGTGACCAAGTGTCTGGTCATGGGATCATGCATTATGGTATGAGTAAAGTGACTTGCTGGTAACGAGACTGAACGAGGTATTGGGATACCGACGATCGAGTCTCGGGAAAGTAACGTACCGATTGACAAAGGGAATTGTATACGGGGTTGATTGAATCCTCGACACTGTGGTTCATCCGATGAGATCACCAAGGAGCATGTGGGAGCCAACATGGGTATCCAGATCCCGCTATTGGTTATTGACCGGAGAGCCGTCTCGGTCATGTCTACGTGTCTCCCGAACCCGTAGGGTCTACACACTTAAGGTTCGGTGACGCTAGGGTTCTAGAGATATGAGTATGCAGCAAAACGAAAGTTGTTTGGAGTCCCGGATGAGATCCCGGACGTCACGAGGAGTTCCGGAATGGTCCGGAGGTAAAGAATTATATATAGGAAGTGCAGTTTCGGCCATCGGGAGAATTTCGGGGGTCACCGGTATTGTACCGGGACCACCGGAAGGGTCCCGGGGGTCCACCGGATGGGGCCACCTATCCTGGAGGGCCCCGTGGGCTTCAGTGGGGAGGGGACCAGCCCCTGGTGGGCTGGTGCACCCCCCTTGGCCCCCCTGCGCCTAGGGTTGGAAACCCTAGGGTGGGGGGCGCCTCCACTTGCCTTGGGGGGCACTCCACCCCCCTTGGCCGCCGCCCCCTTGGGAGATCCCATCTCCAGGGCCGGCGCCCCCCCAGGGGGCCCATATAAAGGAGGGGGAGGGGAGGGCAGCCGCACCCTGAAGTCTTGGCGCCTCCCTCTCCCCTTGCTACACCTCCTCCTTCCGTAGTCGCTTGGCGAAGCCCTGCCGGAACTCTGCTGCATCCACCACCATGCCATCGTGCTGCTAGATCTTCACCAACCTCTCCTTCCCCGTTGCTGGATCAAGAAGGAGGAGACGTCACGCTGACCGTACGTGTGTTGAATGCGGAGGTGCCGTCCATTCGGCGCTAGGATCTCCGGTGATTTGGATCACGACGAGTACGACTCCCTCAACCCCGTTATTTTGAACGCTTCCGCTCGCAATCTACAAGGGTATGTAGATGCACTCCCCTCTCTCGTTGCTAGATGAACTCATAGATGGATCTTGGTGAATGTAGGAATTTTTTTATTTTATTCAACGTTCCCCAACACTTGACATGTAGTTTAGGGAGGGCCTGCAGTTCATCTTCAACCTGCACCCCCTGAGCCGCCAGCCACCACCGGCCAAACCGCTGGCCCCAGCGCCGCCTCGCCGCCCCGAAACAAATCGCCATCACCGCCCCAGCTAGCCCTCTAGGCCCCCCGCCCCCACCCTAAACCCTAAGATAGATAGTGGGGTACCTCTCTGGCAAGCCCCCATCTCCGCTGCGGGTGGTTCTTCCTTAACTCCGGCGAGCCCCCCAAACCCCTGAAAATCGACTGACCTAAAAGTCAATTCAGTCGACTGAAGTGTGGCTTAATCGGAGCAGAGCAGTAGCACGGGCAAGGGGGAGAGCAGCAGCAGCAGCTGGGTGAGCGAACGATCGAGCGAGAGCCAGAGCAGCAGCAGTGCGAGCGAGCAAGCGAGAGCCGTAGCAGCAGTAGCAGATCCGGCTCGTATGGACGCCGCCGCCGAAGGGGCCTCGCACTAGGGGAGAGCCGCCATGGAGATGTCGACTGCGGCGCCGGCTTCAAGGTAGCCGCTCCATGGGGGTGCGGAATGTAGCACCGTCGGTGCCGGGAGGTCGAGTTAAGGAGAAGGTGCGATGCGATGAGTGTACAACCTCTTTGGTGGCGCCGAGTAGGCCTCGGCTTCGTCCGAGGAGTCGGTGAGGATGCTGCGGTTCCGGTGGAGCAGGTTGAGGCGGCGCTGTGGGGATGGAGCAGTCGCGATAGACGAGGCGATCATCAGAGCAGCTCCTTGGAGGTGGAGGATAGGGCGGCTGAACCGGCTGGACGGCGAGATGGACGACGGATCCTCTTCCGGGGAGGTGGACGAGGGACGTTGAGCTGTTGTGGTGGACGACATCGTCGGGGAAGAGGCTTTGGCTGGGCAGCGGTGACATGGCGGACGGAGGAGGGTGGGGTTTTGCGGCTGGAGCGGAGAGGTTATGGCGGCCTGGGATTTCGAATGGCGAAAGGGGGGCAATGGGAGGGGGTGAAGCATGACTTAGGGACGCGCTTATCCAAAATGTAGGGTGTGTTATAAAAGTACCCCCCACCGATTTGAACTAGCGTCCCTTTCGGCTCAGGGTTAGAAGGGGGATTTCACGTGTCGGGATTTGGCAGCTGGAGGGAGTTTTCGCGCGCATTGTAATTTCGGGATAGCAAGGTGCAGGTTGTGAAGGCTCCAGTTTTGGGAGCACGGTATCTGAATTTTCGGGATATAACAAGACGCGGGTTGAATTTTAGGGACAAGCCTAATATGTAGTAATATTGTACTTGTACGTACCAAATCAATTCGCACTTCCCTCAACCAAAAAGAAAATGAAAAAAATAAAACTATTCACACCACACAAAGAGAGAGTCTTGCCCCGTTTTACTATACAAATGCTATTCAAAGCAACTCCCTCCTTCCATCTATATAGGGCCTAATGCGTTTTTCGATGCTAACTTTGACCAAATATTAGAGCAATGATATATGACATGCAACTTACAAGCACACCGTTAACTTCGTCTGTGAAAGGTTCTTTCAATGATATAATTTTCACATTGTGCATGTCATGTTCTATTAATCTTGTCAATAGTCAAAGGCGGTCTTAAAAATCTCATTACATCCTATATAGATGGAAGGAGGGAGTATGAATCCATGTTATGTCCGATTAAATTTTTTCGCTTGTTGTATAATGCATGTAACCTACTCATACTAACATTTTAGTGCATTCCGAATGTCTATACTACCACTGCAATTCGAACTAAATTTAAATTTGTTTCTCTATTTCAATAAGAATCTACAATCATGATTGTTGCCAACTTCAACCATCATAGTTTCCTTGCTATCCGCCAAATATAAATCGGACGGCCTATAATGCAGGATGGTAGGCACACCATCATCAACAACTCCGTTTTTATAAGAGTAGAGATAAAATATATTAAATGTAGTATAACATGTTCATAAACACACCATGTGTATCACCGTTATATATACTAGATGACCTGTCGCGCCATCTGGCACGTGAGCAAATTTGAAGCAAGAACTAAAAAGAGATTACTTTGCTTTTTTGATAGCAGACGATGTTGTTGTACACTCTTTTGCGAAGTGTCGTGGATCTGTATAAAAATATTTTTTTTTTCTCATTTGTAATGTATGAAATTGATAAAATTGACGCAAAAGCCCAACTGAAATGAAGAACAAAATGCAAATGTTTGAGTTTGCAATTAGAAAATTCAAGACATGATAGTATAGAGCATTTTGTGTCCAGGAGCACTTCTTAGTGATATTGGTTAATTACATCATATACTCCCTCCATTCGGAAAAGCTTATTCCTCAAATGGATGTATCTACCACTAACTTGATGCTACAAACAATCATTCGCGGGACAAGCTTTTTTTGATGGAGGGAGTAGTAATTTTGATCTACACACTGAAGTTGCTAAACACAGTCGGTCAGTAAATAATAACACGGATGCATCAAAGGCATATTTCCATGTAATCAAAGGATGGCTGAAAGTTTTTCATGTTGTTCACAAGTCCCTTTGCTTCACTTGTCCAGTGGTCATTGGTGTAGGTGTTGTGTGAAACAATGCCCCTAGCATCTATTTGTCCACGCACCCTGTAACATGAGAACTATTTTCCTAAGAAACAAAAAGATTAATGCCTTCTCTTAACTACCGACTATATTATGACATGTGCTAAACCATCAAAGTAAAACAATTCAATATTCGCATGGGTACTAACATAGAGTAAAACAATTCAATATTCGCATGGGTACTAACATAGATAAAATAAAACTCCGCATTCAGCATGTCTTAGTAGCATTGCTGCATACTATTGTATAATTATCAGAAGTCTGGCATGCATTGTTAGATCGTGCAAAGTATAAAGCGCATTGTGAAGCACTGACATTTAACCTAGACAGATAGGGCAAATATATCAGCAATGAAAAATTGTGAAGCACTTGTGCATCCATAATAAGAGGTGGGAATCTACTGCAGTTTTTATTCACTAAACACAAACAATAAAAGATATTAATAAATATGAGATAATTTTCACCACTGTGGTTGTTCTATAATAAAGCCCATGATGTAAATAGAATAAAAGCATTCTGATCTCCTTCACTACCTAAATTGCAAAAAAAATTAATGGGACTGTGAACTTGTTATCTTTGAGTGGAACTAAATTATAGAAAAATAAAATCAAACGACTTACATAGATTAATTCTACCATGTCAGCCTTGTTGGATTTTTATCAAACAACTTGCAGACATAGATAAACCAAATCTACAAAAACAAAATGATAAGCTCTATGAGTAGGGGACTGGAAGAGAAGGGGAGGAATAAATCAGTAAGAAGAGAAGGGACCTGAAGTCGACCTGCAACGAGGCGAACGCTCCGCTGCTCCTGCTTCTCCTATTGAGTGCTTCTCCTGTTGAGCACCTACAATAAGGATGTCAATGGTGACACAACCATGTGAATACCACACAGAGTATGTACATGAATAATAGATACAACATAAGAAGATATGACAAGACCATGCTATGTATGCAGTTAAAAATAAGTGTTATGTTATCCGTCATTAAGTCCTAATATAATATCAGTACACTTGTATGTATGATATGCTAAATAAAAGTTACAGAGCTTATTCCATTGAGCTGTGTTTCCGGGAATAAGCATGAACAAAAAATATTAAAACACTTCATCTAACATTGGATCACTGGATCACTTGAGGTGGTCAAGAAATCAACATGTGTTTCCTACCTGAAGAAAGAAAAATAAACAACACGCTATCTTGACTGAATGACATGAATATTATAGAGAAAATTATGAACTGCTGCTCTTCCCAAAATACATAACAAGATGCACAATTTTAACTCCAGCATGGAATAATTAGGACCGGTTTCACTATCTAAAATGCATTGTTGAATAGAAGAAAATTATGCCTACAAAGAACTCGCTAAGAACCTTGACCGGTGCTCATGAAGCCACACCTACATTCACTCAATCTTCCTTTATCCAACGAGATACATACACACGACCCGAGATATATGATAACAACAAACTAAATTTCGTTTTAGTTCCAGACCCCCCCTTCCACCACCAACTCCAATTTAAACACCATGACAACACGTGCAGGAACGGAAATATGCATTTTAGCTAGATAGAAAACAAGCAAACCTCGAGGAGCAGAATAGAGATGCAACAAAGCTGGAGATCGAGACACAGCAACACAAGAGATCGCAGAACCTGCTCAATAAATGGAGATGAAGTGGTCAGTGCACCAGCATGCTATGGAACAGAGCACAGACAAGTAAAATAAGAGTCGTTCCGCAGAAAAATAAAAGAACAATCCATCTACCTGAATTGGAGAGGAGAAGGAGGCAAGCAAAGAAGGCAAGATGGATGAGCATACCAAGGACGAGCGACAGACAAAACCGAGAGAAAAATAGAATGCATAAACCAAATAGAGATCGATTTTCAGCTGAGCCGGTAGATGCACTCCTTCAGGTATGCATCCTAATAGGTCCTATAAAAATCACAAGAAATTAGAGGATGGAACTTGACTGCCTTGTATATCATTTGGAGGCCAAAAGAAGCTACAAAAGGTGCGACGAAGCACTAATCCCTTTTAAAACTACCCATCATTCCCCTGTGATATATGGATAATATTAGAAAGTAGAGAAAATCACCTGCAATTTTGCTTCGTCGTGGGAAAGCTGTCATCCATGCGCATCAGTAATTTCTCACGTGTTCTGCAATACAGAAACATATACGTATAAGTATGTAAGATCAACATCATTGCTCATGTAAGGCACTGTTATGTTTACCAGTTGGACTGTAAGGCAATAGAGGCCATTCTCTGAACCTTCATGCAAATAATTAATCATCCAAAAATGGAAGTAGCTGATTAACAATAGAGCTGTAAGACTCTCTCCTCATATCCCTAAAGAAGTGAAAAAGAAGAAAATGGTTCTCATTTTTTTCTTACCTAATTCAGCAACTCCAACCTTAGGTACAGATCATGCCATTGGTCCACATCGCAAAGATTAACCATATCACTGGTCGAAATGATGTAGCCACTGACAACAACATAGCTCGCTCCTCATATTCCTAAAGAAGTGGAAAACAAGCAAATCAAAGTCTCTGTATAAAAACACGCTCAAATAAGAAAATCAGAGGCATGGTATCTATTAAGGCATTCTATCTATCAAGCACATAAAAAAGTCATCCTCGTAATCAAGTAAGCACATGTTTGATATCTCGGCAAGATTGATGAACAAAAAAATGCCAGTGGATACCAAACTTTTATCCCTCCTTGGTGAATGGCGAGATCACCATTCAGATACATGAAAACTTATTGTTGTGACAATCAAGAAAAAAGATATGCGATGCTATAGCCAGCAATTTCGGAGCCGCTACTTGCCAAATACATCTGGAAGATCACCTAGTAGTCTTTTGTTCAAATAAATCTAAAATCACACCGAGCAGCAGTTTTTTTAGCTCTTATAGTTTGGGTCAAAGCTGTCATGATTTGGATGATATTCTAAAGAACATAACTATAAGACTATATACAGAAAAGACTAACAGATAACACCAAGAGCACAGAGCATCCCCTTGTAGACACTACCCTGGACCATCGTTCCAACATAAAGGAAACAATACTCAATCGACCCTATGACATATCAAAACCGGAGATGAATAGAATATAAATGTAAGAACAGAGATCGAAAAAAATGAAAGGTATAGGACCACTGGAAACAAACCTATGGAAGGTACAATGCAGCAAAAAAAGAATGAAATTTACCAGAGAAAGACATGTCTAGTAGTAATGGAATGTTTGTATTGCCTGGTTACAAACAATGAGATCTTTCAGGTGGCACACGGCCCACCGACACCATATAGACCAATAGTAATAACTATATAAGCAACAAACTTTGCAATATAGCTTGAGAATGTTGTAGCCATGGAAGCAGCTAGAATATGGATCAGAGAATGGTAGGTACCTGCAGAAAATAAGACATGAGTGGTACATAACCTCTTGTAATGAACCAGCATGAGCTTCACATCACACCCTATAACATAAACTGACCATATCACCTAACCACCTAAAAAGAATGACATCTCTTACAATGGCAGCAACTGCTGTCACGCCGAAGATGCGACCCTATCCTAAAGGAACTCGAAGGTCCCATCAAGGATAGAAGTGCATCTTGAAGACGCTTTTGCAAGGTGGATATCATTACATCAACAATACATAATAGATGGGGATACATTCAAGAGGCATACAATGCCACACGAATACAACATCATCTTACATAAGAGCACCATCCGACTACGGATGGAAACACAAACAGAAACTCAAATGACATCCACCCTGCTAGCCCAGGCTGCCGACCCGGAACCTATTCCCTGATTGAAGAAGAAGCAGAAGAAGAACTCCAAAAAGCAAACATCGCTCTCGCGTCATGATCATCGCATAACCTGTACCTGCAACTGTTGTTGTAGTAATCTGTGAGCCATGAGGACTCAGCAATCCCATTACCATGGGTATAAGGACTAGCAAAGCTTAATGGGAAAGGAAGGGTAAAGTGGTGAGGTTGCAGCAGCGACTAAGCATGATATGGTGGCTAACATACGCAAATAAGAGCGAGAAGAGAAGCAACAGAACGGTCGTGAAGCTAGCAATGATCAAGAGGTGATCCCGAACTCCTACTTACGTCAAACATAACCCAAAACCGTGTTCACTTCCTGGATCCCGCCGAGAAGATACCATCACGGCTACACACACGGTTGATGCGTTTTAATTTGGATCTGGTGTCAAGTTATCTACAACTGGACATTAACAAATTCCCATCTGCCACATAACCGCGGGCATGACTTTCGAAAGTTTATACCCTGCAGGGGTGACCCAACTTAGCCCATGATAAGCTCTCATGATCAATGAAGGATATTCCTTCTCCCAGGAAGACCCGATCAGTCTCGGAATCCCGGTTTACAAGACATTTCGACAATGGTAAAATAAGACCAGCAAAGCCGCCCGAATGTGCCGACAAATCCTGATAGGAGCTGCACATATCTCATTCTCAGGGCACAACGGATTGTCCAAACTTCCGGTAGGCCATCCCAGAGTTACCCCTGGTGGCCACCGGCGGCTGACAGGTTGGACGAACACTCATGACGAGCACTAGCCCGGGGGGGGGGGGGTAAATAAAGATGACCCTCGGGCTCCGGAAACCCAAGGGAAAAAGGGCTAGGTGAGGCAAATGGTAAAACCAAGGTTGGGCCTTGCTGGAGGAGTTTTATTCAAAGCAAACTGTCAAGGTGTCCCATAAATCACCCAACCGCGTAAGGAACGCAAAATCCGGGAACATAACACCGGTATGACGGAAACTAGGGCGGCAAGAGTGGAACAAAACACCAGGCATAAGGCCGAGCCTTCCACCCTTTACCAAGTATATAGATGCATTAATTAAATAAGAGATATTGTGATATCCCAACATAATCCTGTCCACCATGGAGCAATCTTCAACTTCACCTGCAACTAACAACGCTATAAGAGGGGCTGAGCAAAGCGGTAACATAGCCAAGCAATGGTTTGCTAGGAAGGGTGAAAAGGTTAGAGGCTGACATGGCAGTTTGGGGAGGCTTGAAGAGCAAGCGATAGGTAGCGCAGCAAAGCGTTAGAACGAAGCAACTAGCATAGCAATGATAGTAGTGAGATACAGGGTAGCGGTCATCTTGCCTGAAATCCCGCAAGGAAGAAGAACGAGTCCATGAAGAAGATGAAGCCACGAAGATGAACCAAGCGTAGACGAACGAATCCTCACGATCGCAACGAAACAGGAACTAACGAGAAGGAGCACAACCGGAAAGAAGCAAACAACAAGGTAAACACACAACACATATACATGACGTGATGCTCGCCAAGTATTATGCATGACAAGGCTACATGAAGCTACTCATGGCAAGATATGATGCAAACAAGAGCAACACATCAAGGAAAGTTTAAATGAGGCCGGAAATAACATATAACAAATCCGGTAAGTCCTCATATGCAAATTTCGAAATTGGTCCAGATCTGAACAAACATTAAGTTGAAGTTGTTAAACATCAAGTTAAAGAGCACCAAGAGGATCTACACGAAATTCTAGTCAAGTTACATATAAAGTTCATCTAGTTCAGAGCTACGACCTAGAAGATATGAGCAAAACAAGTTAAACATGGCATTGATGCAATATGCATACAAACATCAAGCAAACACCTCAAAAGAAGTATGAAACATGATAATATGAAAATACATGCAAAATAAAGCAAGTTTCATATAGAGCACACTCAAAACGGAGCAACGGTTCAACACACACACTCTATACAAGGCATAACAACAATCTGTCCAAAACAGCAACTAGGCATCTAGCAAGCATCAAAACAACATGCTACAACACCTTAACATGAGAACAGAAGGCATGGACATGATGTACAGGTAAAGCATGACAAAACATGAACACTGAGCTATCTCCATAAACTACTAGAACATGCTTAAAAGGACATGGCAAGATTGCAAATAATAACAGTTTCATACTTTGCAGAAATAACATCAGGTTGCAATGTTTAGATCTATCACACAACATGCTAAAGACCTTATCATGGCAAAAAAGGCATGTCATGAATCTAATAATTGCATAGAACAAAAGTCCCTTACCGACCCTGAGCCAAAAGGGCACAGAAGATATGATGGCACCCATGTAAACATGGCAAATGATATGACAGATTCATACATGGCAGGAACAACAATAAGGAGGCATGTTGGTGAGCTTGAACCACTCACCACAGAGCATTACATGGCATGGAAAGGCAACCAACAGTAAGAATACATGGCAAGATCAAGTTCATAGGGTGCATGGATCACTAACAACAAACATGGCAACATTGAACTTAATGTTAACAGGCTGACAACAACATTATTTAGCAATTTTGGAGCATGATTATAGCAACCTACAGTAAGCTATAAATGCAACCAGGGGCATGGATGGATAGATCATGACATGTATAACAAATCATACTTAGTGATCATCTCCAGATTATGCATAGAATGACTTGTAGAAGCAGGTTTACATAACATCATGATGTAGCAGATTCAGACTAGCAAAACAACAACAACAAGTACCCTACTTCACGAGCTCGATGCACTCACTACAAGACTCACAAAAATACATGGATTGTACCACTATAAAGATGGCACGATGTAGCTTAAAACACATGTAAATCTCATGCTCATAGGATGCACACACAAAATGCAACGAAAAAGACAAAACAACAAGTTATATCAGTTTCAGCAGGTTAACATCATATAGCACTCTTGCAACGATGATTAGGGCATCTAAATGAACTCAAAAGAGCATGGCACAATGGAGCAAAATGTAGAGCACCTCATGACGAACATTTTGATATATTACACGCACAAAACGGAGCAGCACACATGAAGTTATGGCATGATAAACAGTGCATCAGAAAGTTAGAAAACAGGGACTTGGTGGAAAATCGGGGTCAACCTAGTCTTCCAGATCTGGATCGGGGAGCGGGCATTGACTTCGAGGCGGGCCGGGCTCACCGGAGTTGGGGTAGAAGGCGGCCGGAGCTGGGGAAGGCCGGATTTGGGTGGGGGTCGCCGGATCCCGCCGGATCTGTGGCCGGAGGCGAGGGGAGGCCGGGGTGACGTCCAGTCAGGGCCGGAGCCCTTAGCGGCGGCGCCATGGCGGGCAGAGGAGCTGGCGGTAGGGCGCGGCGCGTGGGACGCCGGTGAGGACGCAGAGCGACCGGGCGGTGCGGCACGAGCCCTCCTGGCTCGGGCGCGGGAGGAGGCGGCGGGGCCTGCGGGGAGGCGACGCGCCG
>NC_041391.1:90953027-90986125 GCF_002162155.2 Triticum dicoccoides | reverse complement strand
CTGGGGCGGGCCCGCGATGGGCTCACATGGGCCGGCGGCGGGGGCGGCGGCCAGGGACAGGTGGCGGCGTGCGATTCGCGGAGGGGCGGTGGTTGGACGTGTCCGGCCGTCGGCGGGCATGTCCGGTGGCGCGGAGGGAGGATTTTAGGGTTTGGACTGCGGAATTTTTGGGGGAGGTGCATATTTATAGATTCTGGGAGCTAGGAGAGACCAAATGGGAAGCGGTTTTCGCCCACACGATCGTGATCGAACGACGGAGAGCATGGAGGGGGTTAGGATGGTTTTGGGACAATTTGAAGGGGTGTTGGGCTGCAAACAAAAGAGGGCTTTTACGGTTACCCGATTAACCATTGGAGTATCAAACGGTCTCCAAATGGCACAAAACTTGACAGGCGGTCTACCGGTGGTGTACCAAGGCCGCTTGGCAAACCTCGGGACATTACGAGAAAGTTTAACACCCGCACACGAAAAGAGGCAAAAGGGGGACGCCGGAGGACATAGGAGTGTCGGATTGCAAAACGGACAACGGGGAAAATGCTCAGATGCAAGAAACGAACACGTATGCAAAATGAAATGCACATGATGACATGGCAATATGCAACATGCAAGAAAAAGACATGGCAATGATGGCGAATAACTGGAGGACACCTCGCGCATCGAATCCGGGGCGTTACAACTGCGTAGTAATATGGTTTCTCCAGAAGCAATCAAAAAATTGATGAACAGAGAAAAGCAAACCGTAGGAACTCAACAATCATGTAGTACCGTAATGCATCCTAAAAAAGAAGCCAAACTCATCTCTAAAACAAAAAAGGGAAGCCAAGCTGGCATCTCAACATCCAAAATAGTAAACGTCGCTAATACTTCACACCATGAAAAAATATTCTGCTAATTCATACCAAAGAGACACAAAACTAAAAGTATATGCAAAAACAAGCAACATATGCATGCCAATTCCAGATATTTGAATGGATAATACGCTGCTAAGGCTGTAGCATTACGTGTTTTGTTTTTGGCAAAAAGAAACCTGCACTCAGCCTGGAGCTTAACACCTAGGAATAAGATTTCAGAATAATCAATAAGTTTTACAAAGAAATTTGTAGCTGCATCAGGAAGTTTATGAGCAAATTAACATGCAGTTAAATGAGTTGAAGCACGCAAAAATAATAATTTGATGTGAGTATAGCTACTTGCAGGTTGTAGATAGATCATTAAAATTCTCGGATATGTCAGTACAATATTTTCTTGCGGGTATTTTTTTGCGGGTAGTACAATAATTAATCCCCATCAACAACATAGCCACCTGCATAGCGTAGAGAAGAAAGGCATAATTATATGTATATTTGTATCAAACCTCTCATCAATCCGTACGAGTTATGGGAGAAAGCTCAAACTGAAAAAAAAATATTTGGGGTGAGAAATGTGTTAACAAAGTAATACCTGGGGTTCTAATTGCACCAATCGACATATCTTGGCATCCAAGTGCATGTACATTCTTCAAAGTTGGGCACTGAAGTAGCAGCCGCTCTAAAAAAACATTTATAATCCCAAAAGCGGCTACCAACTTGGCAATCTGATAAAAGTGTGACATAATACTCTGGGCATTTCACATCTAAATTTCTCTAACTTTAAAGGATATATGTAGAAATAATACAACAAAGCGAAGAATTTTAGAATGAACTTTAAACCAACCTTGCCCTGTACTAATCGAAACATATGAGCAAGGTTGTCGCAATGAACTTTAAACGATATATGTAGAATTGGATAGATATCTCATCTCTGCTTTCAAGGATTGCAGTTACATAACACCTTAGTAACTTACTGGGCATTACTAACTAATGTTGAACCGCACTTCTGCAAGTGTCACAAATAAAAATCTTAAGAAAGTATGCCATAAGAACTTGGAAAAAAATACAAACAGCTAATCTGGCACAAAAGAACCACAAATGTTGCAATAAAATAGGTTGGCCACAGCATTATGGAACTAAATACTTAATTGGAAATAAGCAGCAAGTAGAACTCGTGGACAATGGCACGAAACAGAAACATGAGCACAACAAAATTAACAAATGCAACGCATACAAATGGAGAACCCAACCCTGCTGCTGCTCATCTCTGTTTATTCAGATCGTCCTAACTCTATCTGGAGCATTGCCGCTGCTGAACCTGCACATGAAAAAGTTGACAAATATTGTTATTATTGTGCTGCCTAATGCCAATAGATCCGACCAATCTACAACTTAGTGTGTAAATTATGAAAAAAATACAGGGAATGATGGGGGCAGAAGGTTGCAACCGGCCTGGAGATGGACACCATGCCACCACTGAAACTCAGTGTAGGAATCAACTGCAACCCAAACACTATGTGCATAATTAGAAGAAAAAAAGGAAGTATGAGCTCAGTTCACCAAGGGAAGATGAGGAAAGGGGGAAGAAAGAGCTCACCATTGTGTTGCATCTCTCCTCCATGAACTGGCAACCGTCCTTGACCTCTCCCCCTCTGCACGCTGCTGCCCTCACTATAGCAACCGCTCCTCGACCTGCGGCCTAACTGGAATCAGGCAGAGGCCATGGCAGAGGCAAGGACGCCGGGGAGGGGTAGGGAAAAGGGGGGCACGAGAGAGGCGGTGGGGGGGGGCGAGCCACGACCTCCGTCGCGCCACCATGACCATGGGCTCCTCCTCCTCACGCATCTGCCCCTGCCACCATGACTCTCTCCGTAACCGGATCTCGGGGAGGATGCATCTGGAGAGGGACACCGGCTAGGGGAAGAGGCCGGCAAGGCTCGGTGCGATGTGGGAGGCCGTGGGAAAGAGGGAGGAGGCGCCATCCGGATGGGGAGGAAGGAGGAGGCGAGGGAGTGGAAGGAACAAGGAGGACGTGATCCCTTTGACTTCTCGATCTAGGTTTTTTCACGGGCGTCTTCATTGGTCACCGACCGAATCGACGAGCATTTCGCTGCCGCGTGGACCAACAATTTTATTGGCCCAGTGGTAGTCACCCAGTAAATCAGTCAAAGATGTAACAAAAGATAGCAGTAAACAATAAAATCGAGAGTGAAAAATGATCGAGCGAGTTGATCGAACGGCCGACCATTGCGCACGCGCGAAGGCCTCCAGATGGGCGGGTACCCTAGCAGGCTTTATATGTTAGATTCACACATGCGTCGGCTTAAAACACTATGATAAATTCTTCAAATATCCGAATTCGCTTTTTATAATGAAGTATATATGATCTCTATTCGTCTTTTACACCCACACAACCCTCTTATCTTTGTAGCTAGAGCTAACTTTCTCTTATGCATGCACACGCCCGCATCCCTCTCACCCTCCCTCAGCATTCTCTAGCTCCGTCGCGCAAATTCATCTTTTCACTTTAGTTTGTTCACCCATGGTGTGTGTAGGCCCCGCAACTCTTTCTTTACGGCACACATCGATTGATATGCCTCTCTAGCCAGGTGTGCCTAGCACAAACACAAGCTTCCCCTCTTCTCTTGTCACCGTCCATGCCTCACTCCCACCACTCTTTTCATCGTTCTCATACTCGCACACTCCTCCCCGCTCGATATAGTATGCCTCTCATACCACCTCCTACATGCATCCCTCTATCTCTATCCTTCTCCTCGTGCCTCGTTTGCTTCTAACACACACATTCATGTATACCGATCGATCTCCCAACATATACCTCGATCGACTTTAACTAGCCCCCCATCGATCGACGTACCTCACAAGTTATGTCTCTCCTTTCTCTAACAAAGGGCGATTGATCTTCCTATGTAGTTATGTCTGCTTACCACAGCCACATCGTCCCCCCTCATCATTCGTGCATGCCTCCTGACCTGTCTCTCACACGCACGTGCACAGACAACAAGCATCCATCTCCTCTCATATTGATATTGCGGGCGTGCCCTCCGTTTGTCTAGCAAGCCTATCCCACCATTTGTTAGAAGCAACTCCACTACCACCCCCTCCAACACTCTAGCTTTGTCTCTCTCCCAACCTTATTCCTCTCCTGCACATATGCATGGATGCCGACGATCTCCCTTAATACATGAGGCAGATGTATCTCCTTAATACATGAGGTAGGCCTCTCTCCTCCTCCACACATATACCATCCATTGTACCTCTATAGTTAATTGGGCCTCCCTCTTCCCCCACCACACACCGATAGTCGAGCGCTGCAGGTAGGTGTCCATGCCACAGAGACAAACTGCACATGTCCCCTCTCACGTTCATGTAGGCCAGCCACTCTATATCTTTGACGTGGGCACACACAAATTCGATGGCACTCTTTATTGATCGCGCGTGCACACACACACATCATCCCTCTTTTCGATTATATGGACACCTCAAGCCGGTGATACCTCCACTCTCTTCTCGTGGATCGCCCCCTCTATATATATGTTATATCCAGGACTCTATTTCACACACATTGCATATGTTACATTTTTTGATTGACCCCCCCCCCCCAAAAAAACTCTCAAGAACCCACACACTATATCTCTCTAGGTTTGTATCTCTCTCACACAACCCCACGTAGGTGGTGTACGTATACAAGAAGAGAATAGGTGCACCGTGCACGTACTCACGCTTCGTGCCCAGCCACACCCGTGCGGGTACACGGTGGAGCTCATTTCTTTGTGAAATGGCGGCCCACGTGCTAATTTGAATGCCTATAGCAGTTGTTTACCTAGGGAGGTCTTGTACCACGCCTGCACGAAACAAAGTTCGACTTGACGCGTTGCCGCATTATTTTTAAACAAAGTTATAGCGCTCAATGGCACATACACAGAATATAAAACGATTTTTATGGAGAAAAAGGTAGTCCACTCACTATATACAATGGAGTCTTGCGTGCCTGGTTTGTCGCTCTTCAGAGTATCTCACACAAGGCTGCGGTGGCCTCTCTCTCTCTCATTGTTGGTCACTGATCCGGCCGCATCCCGTCCACTGGGGGAAAGGGAGTGCGGTGGCCTCTCTCTCTCACCGTTGGTCACTGATCCGGCCGCATCCCGTCCGCTGGGGGAAAGGGAGGAAGTGCATCGTTTCTCCGTTTGACGGCGTTGAGGCAGCACGTCCCGTTCTGCGGTACACGCCGTTCTCTTTGACCAAGCTCCAACGTGGCAGGGCCTACGCCACCTGCTCGCGGATTCCGCCCGCCACCGCTCACCTAGTTACATCCCGACGACCTCCAGGTATCCCCTCCGGCCTTGCTCCACTGCCCGTCTTCCCACGTCGCTGCATGTGGATCTTCCATAGTTCTTTACCCAAAACATAGCTCGTCCAGCGTACTTTCCATATTGCATTCTCGTCCTCACACCGTTTTAGACAAACACAACCGTGTTGTTATCTTCCCTTAGGGATAGGAATATGCTTATTTTTTGTCGTCGCATGTGTCATCAACTGTTATTGGCCAGTAATTGTTTCCTTTCTACCTCTTTTTCGCAAACAGGGCTATCCATTTCACCTCGTTGCTATTGCGACCTTTCGGTGAACTGCACAAATCACTTTTTTCTTAAGAGTGTTTTGTGCAGTTGTACTAAAATTTCACATGGGCAACGTCTCTATATTTCAGTGCGACTGCACGAAGGGAAATTGGTTTTGCTCTATCCTCCTCATCCAACTCCGAGCCTAATCTTCCCCAACTAGTTAGTCTTAAGAGAGACTGCATAGGTGACCGACTTCTATTTATGTGTTTATTGTTTCATCAGCAGTCCTCTATTATGTAATCACACTTAATATCTTTGGAACAGGGACTCTCAGCTCTATTTTAGTGGAACTGCACAAAATGATCGGAATGTTGCATGCTCCAGACAGCTACTTTTTTCCCCAACATGCCTTGTTGATTAGATAGAGCTGGGGGGACGTTGCTGCCAATGAAAGCATGGATCAATTTTAATTTAACACCTTCTCACAACTCCGTCTTCAGTTGTGATGTAATTATTAGCTCTGATCTGCTAATAATTGACATGCATTAGCAAGGAAGTTAGTTTTTTATTATTTCCGAAACAGCATCGATGGCAAGACACGTGAAACAAAAGCTGAAAGCTCACACCATTGTACAATTTCATGTCTCGCTAGAAAATTATTTGTATAGTACGTCAATTATGTAAACAATTGATGGAAGCTTGATAGCATTGCCAGAGGCATCTTCATCATCCGGGTCCATGTGCCATGCACAAAATTATATTCCTTCGTTCCTAAATATTTGTCTTTTTACAAATTTCAAACGGGCATATTTTAGAGTGTAGATTCATTCATTTTGCTTCGTATGTGTACTCCCTCCGTTCCTAAATATTCTATTCGTCTTTCTAGAGATTTCAACAAGTGACTACATACGGAGCAAAATGAGATAATCTACACTCTAAAATATGTATGTAAAACCGTATGTGCCAGTCCATTTGAAATATCTAAAAAGACAAATATTTGAGTAGTCACTCGTTGAAATCTCTAGAAAGACAAATATACTCCGGAGTATATTTAAGAACCGAGGGGGTTGAGCACAACCGCATGGGAGACTCAGCCCGGTCGTTGCGCCGCATTAATAGTGAGTAATGAGCAGTCAAATCGTAAGCCCCACCTTTCCCACTATAAGTTGCTCTGAAGAAGCAACCATCAATACACTCTTCTTTGAATCTGCTCATACTACTCCATCCATCACTGTTTATACAACGCGCTTCAGAAAAAAGAAAAAATATCTATGGGACCAAGGCGACTAGTGATCGGCCTGAAAAATAGCATTGGTAGTTATAGCACGGCGTCTATTACTAGAGGGAATAATGCGTACACACATGCATCCAGTGCTTCCACCCCGGGTACACACATGCATGCACTTACTCCACTTCGTAGGAGTAGTACAGAGTACATGGAGAGAAAATTATGGACTTGATTGTGGTTACCATGCCCTAATTGATTGAGCATTAAACCAAACGCATCTAAAGTCTCTCTGGTGGTGGAAATGCATTGAGAGAAACACATCATAATGAAGCGCGCCCTGTAAACTGTGACGGAGGGAGGAGTAGTATGAAGGTTCAAAACCAAATACGCATATGGACAGTTGGTCAATGCACCTCCTCTTGGCATATCACTGACATGTGGGATAGGAGTGTGAGCAAACCAATCTCAATTGACGGCAAAGAGCCACCCGTCGTTCCTTGAGAGAGACGAGGAGCGAGAACACATAGACGGGTTCGCATGGAGGCCAAGATATATTCGAGCATGGTTGGTCGATCGATATCATTCATTACATGTTGGGCTGCCGTTTTCCGCCCTTCTCCGAAATAAACGTGTACTTTATCAGAGAAAAATAAATAAGAGTACAGACGCTCCACCATGCGGTTCTAGTAGTAGTACTACTCATACTACTGCGCTTGGCTCTTTGCCTCTTCGTGAAGTCGAACAATGATGGTACTCCGCATGTTGGGTACTACAGTGTATGCCTCTGACAATCTGACACCGAATGGACTGATGCATGTCCACCTAGGGTAGGTTGGATTAGTCCAAAGGCGTAAGCGAGCTTCACCTTGTCCTGCAAGCTTCTCCTCGTTTTGTGAGTTGACGGGACACACCAAAAAGTAGTGCTAGTCCATACTCCCTCCTTTCCGGTTAATATGGCTTAATCTTTTTTGCGGGTAAATGAAAGAGCTTTATTCATATATAAGCATTCTTAGGACGACCAGCCAAGACACTGGTCACTAGGAAGCGAGGTACCCCGCAAAAAAATAAGTAGGAAGCGAGGTGTTTCATCAAGCCAGCTCATGGCCACATTCAAAGTGCAGCAAGCACGGTTGGCACGAACATGCGCCGCAAGGTTTGCTGACCTATTTACATGCTGAATAACAAAAAAAGAGGAAATATTACCGAGAGCTACTATTTATAACATGATATGAGCCAGAATTAAGCGAGAATTGTGGCGAGTGTTCCATGCAATCAACTTCCATTATCACATGTGAGAACCATCAAAGAGAACCAAATGTGTTAAAGATTGCTTTATCACATTTTAAAATTATAATAAGAGTGCAGACGCTCCTCCATCCGGTTCCTAGTACTAGTATACTACGTACCTTTATAGACTATATTAGTAGTACTAATACTAGTAAACTTTGCACTTGGCTGTTCGCCTATTCGGGAAGTCGAACAATAGTAGCACTAGTAGTATAGTGTATGCTTCTGGCAATCTGACACCGAATTAACTATTGCACGTCCATCGCCTGAGGCTAGTCATAGTGGGAGTAACTTAGGTAGTAACATAGCGCATTTCAAGATTTTTTTTTGCTTCGTGGCAAGTAGTTAATGAGAGGTGGTAACATAATATGTTACTATAACATAACGCTTCCCGGGACAAGATGAGTCTATAAGTTAATAAATGAAGCCATCCATGATACTAATATTATGTTACTTTGCATTATGAAGGTAGTAACTTAGACTAGTGTCATGCATATGACACTAGTCTAAGTTACTCCCCACTATGACCAGCCTGAGCGAGGGAGAGCTTGCATTAGTCAAAAGTTTCTCCTTGTCCTGCGAGCCACCGCACGCAAGTAATGCTAGTCCATACTGCCTCCTCTCCGGTTAATATGGATTAATTTCAAACGAGATAAATACACTGTTTATCACTGTATATTTGTAAAAGTACGGTTAGTGGACTTCATAATACGCTCATTGTGCTCAATATATATATTTTCCGGTGTTTATACGGTCACTAGCTCACCCTAGCTGAGTATGTGTGTGCATTCACGTGTAGGTTGAGCACTTAGCGTGACCGTGTGTGTTCCGTCGTGTGCTCGGACATGCATGCATTAGGGCGCCGCGCGCGTTTTGCGTCCATGTGTACGTGTGACTGTTGCATACACGTAGGAGGAGTACGTGTAGGGGCCACTAAGGAGCAGTCAAATCACATAGTAAGTTAGTCGGAAGAAGCAACCATCATTTCACTCTTGAATGACACGTATGCAATATAAAATGGTTGATATGAAGAGAAAAAGAAAACCACTATATATACATGAGCAGGAGCCTAAGCTACAAGCCTGCTTGCTAAGGTTGCTCTCTTCACAAGCATAGAACGACGGGCCTGATCCCGCAGCTGGGGGAAGGGAACAATGTTCTGCGTAGACGCGGTCAACATCGGCGAGGGAGAAAACCCACAGTCGGTGCGTCCCAATCGGGGGTCACCGCGGTATGGGCCGATGCCGCGTCCCAACCGCCCTTCTAGGTACAGCCCGACGTCCTAGGTAGTCCATCTTCCTTTTGGAGCCGGCTTGCTCCACTGCCATAGCTCCATCTCCATGTCGATCTTTCTCTACTTCTACCGGCTTCTACTTGTGATGAGTTTATGTCTCACGAACTAGTGCCAGTACTATTATTCTAATCACGCTTCTTCAATATCTTTGCCACCAGGGATGCTCAGGTCGATTTTAGTGGAACCGCACAAAAGCATCGTATGATCCGAGGGTGCCAGCCGTCTTTCCTTCGACAGGTTCTACCTAGCCAGGGAATTGAATCATGTTTAGGGTTTAGGGTTTAAGTCATAGTGACCCCATCAGTAGTTTTTCTTTCGTACACAATCTCACAACTTTTTTCTTTAGTTGTGAAGTAAATATTGGCTATGATCTGTGAATCATTGAGATGCATCAGCATGCCTGTTAGTTTTCCTTTGTATTTGATGGAATATTGTAACGGGGCAACCTTGGAATAGGAAAGAAAATGGAGTGAAAAGTTTCCGTTTTTCCGGAGAAAAAACGGAAACGGAGAGAAACCAACGTTTCGTTTCATTGGATCGCGCCATCGAGCAAAACCAACGTTTAAATCACGTCTGTCGTGTTTGTGTCTCACCCTCCTCCACGGCTTGACCCCACACGGTCTCTCAGCGTGCCACTCACCGCAAACCGAGTATATGATAACTTTCCCGCCTGCTTGTCGATGGATCGCGCCATGGAGTACTACTAGCACTACTGGAAGAGATTGACGAGTTGGGGGAGGACCGCTAGCTGTAGCATGGACTCCCAAGAACTTTTTACATGCATGTTGTAGCCGGCTATTGCGAGCTTTGAATGCGGAGCAGCCGCGTGCACCCGGAAGCGGCGCGGGCGATGCTCTCTCGGCCGGCGCGCCGCTTCAATGCCGGCGCCAGTGAGAGGCCGCGTCCGCTCTAGCCGGGCATGAATGCGGCACTGACCGTTTTGGGCGGGAAGCACGCGCGGGTGATGAAGAGGGTTCGGGTTGGTCAGGACCGGCCGCGGCAGCGGTGCGGACGTGCGCAAACAAGAGATGTTGTACGTGAATATTGCTGCGTATGTAATTAACAACGTAAATAATGTGCCAGTTGGACAAATATGATTGGAGATGGAGATGGAAATGAAATTTTACGTAAACACGGATATGCATGTCTATGTCTATGTGTGTGTGCGCGACGACTCTCGCGACCTGGAAGTGGGGGCGTGTTTTTGATCGATTTTCTTTCTTGGTACGTTAGAAAATCAGTTTGTCTAATTCACATCTAGATGTTATTTAAGGATATCACATCTAAGCTCCCACAAGTATATAATGTAGCAGCAAGAAACAAAAAAAGCTAGGACAAAAAAATATAGACCACAAATAGAGTGGACATCAACTTAGACATCCAGATGTGTCCTAGATAGACCCTTAAAAAATTGTCCGCCAGTTTTCGTTTCTTTTTTCTGGGAACGCGCGTATTCTATTTAAAATCACTGCTATGGAGAGATTTTTTTACTCCATTATAGCCTCTTGATTGATAGAGTTTCTCGCGTCTCGCTCTCTCACACTCTCCATATCAAAACAAGATGACAATGTCCACTCTATCTCTCTCCTCACCGGTGGTCACAGATCCGGCCAAATCCCGTCCGATGCGGGAGGTGAGGCGGTGCAGCGTTGATGTTGTCGCCGTCGGTGACGGAGGGAGCCGATGCGCACGGTCCTCTTGGAGCCGGCGCTGGCGCGGATGAAGATCCTCCGCGCCCTTGTTCGCTGCCGTCGTGTGGGCAGATCCCGCCCGCCCGCCTAAACGACATCTCGCCCACCTGAGGTATAACTTCTTGTACTGGTCTAGCTTCCCAGGTTGCTATGTGCGGGTTTTCTTCTATGCGACTACTCCCCAGCTCCCCATGCATAGTAGCTAGGGTTCGTCGGCTGGTCCAACATCACCTACTAGTACTATTATATAGAAAATGCCACTCGAAAAGTTGTCCTGATGTCGGGGGTTGGGTGCGATATATGCCAATGGATGGCTTATCATGGTGGGAGCGAGTAGAACGTCGCCGGTGCCTGGAAGCGGGATAAGGCGTGGACACGAAGGCCGGCGTACTTTACCCAGGTTCGGGGCTCTCCTAGGAGATAACACCCCTAGTCCTGCTCTGCGGGGTCTCCGCATGATCACTAAGGCACAAGTGATACAATGGCGCTCCTGGAGCTGTATGCTGGAGGCAGTAGGAGGCAAGGCTTAGCCCTCTTCCTGCTCTGATCGGTGGCTAGTTCTAATAGGGCCGAACCCTTTGCATGGGTGGCCTGGGGGGTTTATATAGGCCTACCCCCCAGGGGTACAATGGTAATCTGGCTGACTGCCAGGCCCGACTGTCAGCGTCTCCAGCCTCTGGCTTCTCCGCCGACCGCTGGGGCCCGCCGACTGGCGAGCCCCGCCGACTGGTTGGTGGCTGCTTACTGCAGTCGTGTCGTTGGTGACAAGAGCTTGGTCACCTTTACGTGGCTACAGTCCCGCCGCCTGGCGGGAGATCACTGTAGCCACACCTGGTCTCATCAGCTTAATGGTATGCATGTCTCGGGATAAGGGACAACCACCTATTGGAGGCCGGCTCCTCCTGAATCCGCTTGGTAGAGCTTCTTCCGTCTTCCTTGGGGTCGCTGCCAGATAAGGCCCACCTCCGGCGGGCCGTACCGACAGGCCATCGTGGGGAACAGGACTCCGCCTGCCCGGGGCAACGTCAGGGTAGATATGGCACAGTGCTCCGTCGCACGGGGATCTCCATCTGTACGGAGCACTGTAGCCACGCCCGTCTCGAGCGTGGGAGGCGACATGCTTCACTGTAGCCTTATACCCTTGAAGGGAGCTCGGCCGCCCATAGTTGTGAGGTGGCTGCCTGCCCGTTGCCGCCCTCTTAGGAAGGTGGCTGCCAGGAGCCGGCCAACCGGAGCGCCGTAGTCTTGGGTTACCCGCCCTCTGGCAGCCGGCCACTGAGCTAGCCAGCCCCAGAGGGCGGAGTTTTGGCTTGGGGCCCAGCTAGGCGGAGCTGGCCAAAGTCTTGGTAAATCTTGGAGCTCGGGTGAGCCTACCCGTGGCCCATTACTCCGACAGTAGTCCCCGAAGCCGGTGACGCATCGCAGTCGAGGGGCCGCGAGGTCTCAGCGGCTTCCCCCCTCACCGAGCTCTGGGAGAATGTCGATCCGTCTTGCGGCTAGCCGACTGCTCAAGCCGGCCTCGCCCAGGCGGAGCTATATGGTTGATTTTGAACTTCAAGGCGGGAAACAGGTGGCGTGCCTGTTAAGCTTCCCAGGCAGCCGCCCGCCATAGATGCTCCACGCGGCGCACGTCAGCCTGGCAAGCCTGCCACCCCATGTTTTGGACGGGACATGATACCGGGCCGGGCCCGCCACTTACCACGCCTCGGCAACCGGGCGGATTCACTGCGCCGGAGGGGGCGGTTGCCATTCCCACGGCCATTCATGACGGCGTAAATGCGCGCGGGAGACGGGGGATCATGGGGACGTGGGCGCAGTTAATCCCACTACCCCACGTCCCACCCCCTCAGCTACATAGCCCGGACGCTATAAGTAGGGAGGGGGGAGAGGTGCGGCAAAGCTCTTGCGTCCCCTCCCACTCTTGTTCTCCTCTCAGCCTCCACTGCTGCTGCTGCCGTAGCGCCGCCGCCGTTGCTTGACGCTGATGCGTCACTCCTCTCTGCACCGCCAGCCGGAGCCATGGGCGACTGGGATGGATCGACCATGATCGGGGATCACATCGCTTTCCTCTGCGACACGCGCCGGATGCCCAGCGCGGCCTTCGTCAAGGTGCGGGTGCTGCCAGAGACGGAAATCTCGCCGGTGCCGCAGGAAGGCGAGCGGGTCATCTTCCGCTCGCATTTCCTACGGGGCTTTGGCCTCCCTGCGAGCAACTTCTTCCGCACCTTCCTCAACTTTTACAACCTTCAGCCCCATCACCTCATGCCTAACGCTATGACCTTGCTCTCCGCCTTCGTCATGGCGTGCGAGGGCTACCTCGGCATCCTCCCCACAATCAAGCTGTGGGAAGCATTCTTCTACGGAAAGCTCGGCGCCTCCGCCAAGGAGATGGCGGCCGAGTGCGGGGGCTTTGTCGCCGTGCGCCGGCCGGCGAAACGGAATGCCTTCCCCGTCATCAAGCTGGCGCAGTCGGTGAAGATGTGGCAGCAGTCCTATTTCTACATCGAGAACGTGGACCCTGCTGCCGACTTCCTCAACCTGCCGGCCTACGAGGCCGGCCCCCCCACCGGAGCTCGCGTATAATGGAAGTACAAGCCAAAGCCGGTGTGGGCGGACGCGGCGGCCTCCATCGGCCGACTCTGAGTGCTCCAAGAGTCGGAGGGCCTTGTGGCCTCCGACCTTCTTGTTGCCTTCGTGGAGCGTCGGGTCCTCCCGCTCCAGAACCGCCCTCATCCGATCTTCCGGATGGGCGGACACCATGACCCGTGCCGGCTGTGCACGAAGGGAATGCCGCCTGCTGATGTCTCGCGGATGGGAAACGAAATCTCCAACCTCAAGATGTCAGAGAAGGAGTGGCGGTACGGGAAGTGGCCGTACTCTCGCCACAACCCGCCTCCTTCTATAAGTTTCTTCTTTTTATCCTTTGAACTGCTTTCTTCTACTTTGTTTCTCTTTATGACGCCGCTCTTCAAGACTTCATTCCTTCTTGGTTGCAGATTTATATGTCCGAGGCAACGGCCGCCCTCCTGGGGCCGGGTGATAACCTCCAGGCGGACAGGGCGGAGAGTGACTTGGACGACCCCGACTTGGGGGCGGCCGCCCTGGTCGACAACGCGACAGGCGGCTGTGGCAGAGCGGACGGTGGTGGCGGAGCATGCGGCTCTGAGGGAGGTGGCGGCGTGGAGGCCTGGCCCGACAACGACGAAGATGGAGACGAGCCGCGCCCTGCCAGGAGCTCCGCCACCACCGGCGCCGGCCCCTCTTCTGGGCCGCCCACGCCAGGCGGCAAGCGCAAGCAGAAACAGGGCTCGACCCTGTTTGGCAGTGCCCCAAAGAAGCCCATGAATCCGGTCGCGGCGACCAGGCGGAAAGAGACCGCGGCCAGGGCGACCCAATATCAAAGGCAGCCGAAGGTGCCAGTTATGGTGTCGGCGTAAGCATCATGTCCGTACTCCTTGTTTTTTTCATCAATCTGTCGTGAAAATCCTCTGACTTGTCTTCTTATTTCAGGGACCCGCTGACCCTTGAGAAGTCAGGTGCCGGCTCGGTCCTCAGGTCGGCAGCGACCTCCTCGACCAGCCGGCGCATGGACCCGGCCGCCGACCTCCGGGAGGCGATAGAGCGGAATGCGCGGGAGGCGCGCGATGAGGCAGAGGCCGACCGCCTGGGCAAGGAGTAGGCGGACCTGTCTGCCGCGTCTGCCGCGAGGGCGCTGGCGCAGGCGGAAGCTCAGGCCGCAGAGAAGGAACGGCTCGCGGAGGCCGCCCGCCGCCAAGAGCCACTACTTGTGGCCCCCCTAAACACTGCGCCGCCTCCGCCTGATTTCGAGCCGACAGCCGGAGGAGCCAGCGGCGACTACCCGATCCGAGAGCACGGGGGCGGTGACATAGCCATGCCGAACGTCTTCGTGCCGCCGCCCCCGCCGCTGCCTCCGCCAGCTAGCGAGCCGCAGGACGAACAACCAGTGGCGCCGCCGGTGCCACCGGTCGGGACTATGGTGGCAACGGTCCTGGTTCCCGCGGTCCGCATTCCCACGCGCCGCTATCTGGAGAAGGCGGCCTTGGCACCGCGGCCGCAGGAGATTGATGCCTCGAGCTCATCGGCCCTTGGCACCGAGGCGACCAGTGCTGCGCCCGTGGGCTGGGTAAGCGGGGGCAGAACTAGTGCCCTGAACGAGGTGTCCCTTGACGTCTAGGCCAAGCTCCGAGCGGAGGCAGTGGCACTTAAGAGCTGCAACGAGGCCTACTTGGAGTCGCGCAACGCCATCCGGGTAAGCCGTCTTTTGGTTTTCTCTCCGAATGTTCTTCTTTGCTTCTTTCGTGGGGGCGCGCAAGCGCACCCACTGGGTGTAGTCCCCACGTTTTGGGCCGGCTGCTGAGCAGGCGGGTCGCAACTTTAACTTGTAGTTGCCGATTGCTGATTTTCACTTTGTTGTTTCTTCTGCAGGATTATCATAACCTCCGCGCGACCGCTTACAACTCCAAGGTTCGGGAGCTGGAGGCGCAGACGGCCCATCTCACCAAAAGCCGGTGTAAGTCTCTTTCTTCTTTCTTCGCGGGGGCGCGCTAGCGCACCTGCGGGCTGTAGTCCCTGAGGTTCGGGCCGACTGCTGGACAGTCGGGCCAAATCTCCTCAGTTGTTCTTTTTTCCTTGTTGGCTACTTCTTTTCCGCGGGGGCGCGCTGGCGCGCCCGCGGGCTGTAGTCCCCGAGGTTCGGGCCAACTGCTGATCAGTCGGGCCGAATCTCCTCGGTTATTTCTTTCCTTTATCTTGTCTGCTTGACTGATGCCTTCTTCTTTTCTTTCTTTCTTCAGAGGCCAGTGCCGACGTGCAGCAGCAGCTGGGCGAAGCCAAGACCGCCCTGCGTGGCAAGGAGGTGGAGTGTAGGAAGCTGGCGGAGGAGCTGGACCGCCTGGCCGCCCAACTTGCCGAACAGGCGGAAAACCTCAAGGTGGCCCAGCTGAAGGAGGAGACAGCGGAGACCAGCCTCCTTGCCGAGTTTGAGCTCGAGCGCTCTGCCTGGGCCGACAAGCAGGCCCAGGTGACGGGCCTTGGAATTTGTCAAAGCGTGGTACCCTGGGCTAGATCTAGCCCAGTTAGCCACGTTCCGACTGGAGGTGCAGGAGGAGCTGGCGGTGGTGGAAGCTGAGCTTGTCAGCAGGGAAGCGGCGATCGCCGACTTCACCGACACCATTGTCTTCATCCCAGAGGTGGTCGAGGAAGGCGGTGAAGCTCTGCACGAATGGCTTGGGCTAAACCCAGTAGACAGCGTAGACTCCGCTGAAGTCATCGAATCCAGCAACGAGGGGGAGGACGGGGAGGAGGAAGAGGAGGAGAAGGAGGAGGAGGAGGAAGACGAGAGCGAAGTCGACATGCTGGAGGTCAGGCGGACAGTCAACCCCAACCTGACCGGGCCTCAAGCAACGAGCCACGCACCAGGGTGCCGCCCTCTACTAGAGGCGTTCAAGTGGGGGCGGACCCGCCGCCAGTTCCTCCGACGGATGCTTCCGACTCCGTCCTCCAGCACTCCAACACTCCGCCTGCTGCCGGCGATCCCTCTGCTCAGACGGAGCCGCCTGCCGCGCCAGGTGGCGCCGCTGACTCCAACGTTCAGCCGGAGCCCTTGGCCACGCCATCCGGCACCGGCCAGCCGGATCTTTCTGCCGCGCGAACCGGCACCGCCCAGCCGGAGTCCTCTACTGCGCCTTAGGATTTTATCTATTTTCTGCTTGCTACTCTAAACACTTTGGTTAAATTCGCACAATTCCACCCTCGGGGTGTATATCAAACTCTGTTTGAATGCTGGCCAGAGGCCTTTATCCATGTAAAAATATTTTATCATTGGTTATGCGTGCTGTGCCAACCTCCACTCTTCTTTCCTTTTTCTCCTTGGTTTTTTCCTTTGCCGCTGACCCTTTGGCTTTGCTTTCACCGGCCAGGCGGCCGCTCTGCAGACCGTGGCTGGTTTGAGCGTTCTAGCCGTTTGTGGGGGGGGGGGCTAGGTTTTAACCATTCAGAGCTTCAGGTAGTAAGGTGGAGGCCGGCCGTCTGGGTGCCAAGCAGCCAGACGGCTAGGCGCGATGCCGCGTGCTACTATATGCACTTTCTTCTTAGTAGTTTTTTTCGTGTGGGGCACCTCTTTGCAACCTTTGCCCACCATGCAGTCGCTCTGCGAGCTGTGGCTTCTGACAAAGGAAGCTTTTGGTGCTGGCACACTACTTGTCCGGCTGCAGGGGGCGGCATATTGTAGAAGGCGGCGAGGCTCTGGGCCGACTGGTCGAACCCGGTACCAGGCGGAAGAAACAGACTATACATTCTCATAGGCATGGCACTCATCATATAGATAAAAGAGGGTAGTCCCCGAGCTCTTCTCGGGGGACCGGGAGTCTTTATACATAGTACAAAAGGTAGCGTGATACATACTGCTTTCAGCTGTAAAACCTTCTGAGGGGGTTTGTGTTCCACGGCCTCTCCGTTTCTTTGCCTGAGTGATCTCTCTTGCACGTTCTGGGCTTCTGGGCTTCGATCAGATAGTAGGCATCGTTGCCCAACACCTTACTGATGATAAGAGGGCCTTCCCAAGGTGCCGAGAGCTTGTGCTGTCCGGCTGTTTGTTGGATCAGCCGGAGCACAAGGTCTCCCTTCAGGAAGGACCTTGGCTTCACCTTGCGGTTGTAGTATTGGCGCAGGCTCTGCTGGTAGATGGCCGACCTGCTGAGTGCCAACAGCCGGCCCTCCTCCAGCAAGTCGACGCCGTCTTCTCGTGCCTCCTTGGCTTCCGCCTTGGTATACATGGTGACCCTTGGGGAGTCGAATTCGATATCCGTCGGGATCACGACTTCGGCACCATAGACGAGGAAGAAAGGCGTGAAGACTGTTGATTTGTTTGGAGTTGTGCGCAAGCTCTAGAGGACGGCCGATAGCTCGTCGAGCCAGCAACTGGCGAATGCTCCAGAGGCTCGACCAGTCGGGGCTTGAGGCCGGACAAAATGAGGCCATTTGCGCGTTCCACCTGGCCGTTTGACTGAGGGTGGGCGACGGACGCTAAGTCCAGGTGGATGCCCTGTGTTGCACAAAAACGGGACAAGGCTCCCTTGGCGAAGTTGGTGCCGTTGTCGGTGATGATACTGTGTGGGATGTCGTACCGCGTGGTGATGTCGGTGATGAAGGTCACGGTAGTCGGCCCATTCAGCTTCTTGATTGGTTTTGCCTCTATCCACTTGGTAAACTAGTCCACCGCAACGAGCAAGTGAGTCATGCCGCCACGGGCTGTCTTGAATGGTCCCACCATATCCAATGCCCACATGGCAAAGGGCCAGGCTATGGGAATGGTCTTGAGTGCAGAAGCCGGCAGGTGTGGCTTGGAGCGGAACCTCTGGCACCCCTGACACTTCTGAACTAGCTCCTTGGCCTCCTCCAGGGCAGTGGGCCAGAAGAACCCATGGCGGAAAGCTTTGGCCACCAGGGCTCTTGAAGCCGGATGGTGGCCACACTCGCCCTGATGGACATCTCTAAGTATTGCTTGGCCTTGGTCCGACTCCACACACCGCTGATAAACACCCGTGACGCTTCTTCGCACCAGCTCTTTGTTGACTATGGTATAAGCCGTAGCTCGCCTCTGTACTTGTCGGGCTAAGATTTCATCGGTTGGCAGCTCCTTGTTCACCAGGAACTTGAGGATCGGCTGAGCCCATGAGGGCGCCGCAATTTCTTCGACTGCAATTTCTGCTATTTGTATGAGGGCGGTTGGGCCAGAAGGCGGTGGGCCGGTGGCGGCTTCCGCCTGCTGTGCTGAAGAAGTCCCTGGGCCGACTGGTGAAGTCCCTGGGCCGGGCTCCGAAGTCCCCGGGCTGGGTTCTAAAGTCCCCAGGTTGGTCAGGGCCGTAACAGTCCCCGAGCCGCCTGTCAAAACACCCGTGCCGGCCTCTGGAGCCATCAAGTCGTATCCGACTGCTCCGCGGGAGGGGGGGGCACAAATATGGAGTCTGAATCAGGAGACGGCCTGACAGATGGCTTCAGGAGACGGCGTAGGGAGACGCCGGCCGGTATTACTTGTTGGGTGGAACCAATCCGTGCCAAGGCATCAGCATGCTCGTTGTCATTCCTTGGCACGTGAAGAAACTCACACCCATCAAAGTATCCGCTGAGTTGCTGCACCAGGAAGCGGTAGCTCGCCATGTTTGCATCCTTGGCGTCCCAGTCGCCTGAAGACTGCTGGACCACCAAGTCGGAGTCACCATAACACAGGATCCGACGAATGCCGAGTTCCTTGGCAAGCCGGAGCCCGTGTATGAGTGCCTCATATTCTGCTACGTTGTTGGAGGCGGCAAAGTGGACTTGCAGTATGTATTTAAGCTTGTCGCGCTTTGGGAGAGGTGAGGACGACGCCGGCTCCCAGACCAGTGCGCATTTTTGAACCATCAAAATGCATCCGCCAATGGGTGGAGTCTGGCGCAGGCGGCAAATATTGGGTTTCGGCCCAGTCGACGAGGAAGTCGACCAACACTTGTGATTTGATGGCAGTGCGAGGCTGGTAATAGATGGTGTAAGGGGCCAGATCAATAGCCCAGTTGGCCACTCGGCCTGAGGCATCCCGACTTCCAATGATCTCAGCAAGCGGGGTTGTGCAGACGACAGTTATGGGATGCTCTTGGAAGTAAGGCTTCAATTTCTTGGCGGCAAAATGCACGACATAACACATCTTCTGGTAGTGGGGGTAGTTTTGCTTGGAGGCGGACAATACTTTGCTCAAGTAATACATCGGTCTCTGGACCGGCAATGCTTTGTCCTTCTCCTTGCGCTCTACTACCATGACTATGCTGACAACCCGACTGGTAGCTGCAATGTAGAGGAGCATGGGTTTCTTCTCAGTTGGTGCCGCCAGGACAGGCGGGGTTGCCAACATCTTCTTGAGTTGGAGAAATGCTTTGTCCGCCTTGTCGTTCCACTCGAAAAAGTGGTCTTCTTCATGAGTTGGTACAGGGGAAGGGCCTTCTCGCCCAGCCGGCTGATGAAACGGCTGACTGACGCCAGGCAGCCGGTGAATTTCTGCACATCCAGCAGTCGGGTGGGCACCTTCATCATCTCAATTGCCTTGATCTTCACAGGATTGCACTCTATGCCGCGCTCTGGGACCAGGAAACCAAGAAGCTAGCTGGCTTGTACTCCAAAGACACATTTCTCCGGGTTGAGCTTAATCTGGAATTGGCGCAGGTTTTCAAAGGTCTCCTTGAGGTCCTCTAACAGAGTGCCACGCTTCTCCATCTTTACCACCACATCATCCACATATACATGGGCATTTCTGCCGAGTTGCTTGAGGAGGCACTTTTGCATGCAACGCTGAAACGTGGCACCGGCATTTCTCAAGCCAATGTCATGGTCAGGTAGCAGAAGGCTCCAAACGATGTGATGAAGGCGGTCTTCAGCCTGTCGGCTGGGTTCAGCTTTATCTGGTGATAAACTGAGTTTTCATCCAAGAAACTCAACAACTCGCATTCGGCTATGGAGTCTATCACTTGATCAATCCTTGGCAGAGCGAAGGGATCCTTGGGGCAAGCTTTGTTGAGGCTGGTGTAGTCAATGCACATGCGCCACTGCTTGTTCTTCTTCAATACTAAAACTGGGTTGGCCAGCCACTCTGGAAAGAATACTTCCATGATGAATCCGGCTACCAGGAGTCGGGCTATTTCTTCTCCAACAACTCTTCTCTTCTCTTCTGACAAACGGCGCAAGATTTGCCTGGCCGGCTTGACGTCAGGTCGGACATGTAGTTTGTGCTCGGCGAAATCCGTCGGAACACCCGGCATGTCCTTGGGGGACCGCGCGAAGATGTCCTGATTTTCACGGAGGAAATCGACGAGCTCGCCTTCTTATTTGCTGTCAAGGCCTGTGCCTATGACAGCGTGCCTCTCCGGGTGCTCTGGGTCCAAGGGTATTTTCTTTGTTTCTTTGGCCGTCTTGAATGAGCCCTCAACTTCCGACTCCTGGGGTGTGGGTGGCATTTCCGACTTCTTTCCTGCCAATGCCACGACCCTGTCAAGGAACTGCTTTTTGGCTCCAATCACGAGGGACTCGGCCAGCCGGCTGCTATCTGAGGCGCAAGAGATCGACTTCTTGTAGTCTCCAACTACTGTCAGGATTCCCTTGGTACTCGGCATCTTCATCTTGAGGTAGGCATAGTGGGGGACCGCCATGAATTTGGCTAGAGCAGGCCGGCCTAGCAATGCATGATAGGGGCTCTGGAGGTCCACCACTTCAAACCAAACTGGCTCTCGGCGAAAGTGATTCTTGTCCCCGAAGAGGACATCAATCTGGGTCTTGCCGATTGGTGAGCAGGAAAGGCCAGGGTCTATGCCATGGAATACAGTCCGACTGGGGACGAGCTGCTTCTGCTTGATTCCCAACTTCTCCATCGTATCATGATACATGATGTTGATGTTGCTGCCGCCATCTATCAAGACTCTTGAGAAATGGGTTGCTCGCCTCTCCGTTGCAAGGGTCGCTTCTAGGACCAGGGCGTACAAACCAGGAGAAGGCATCACTTCCGGGTGGTCGGCCCTGCTCCAATTGATAGGCTTTTCAGACCAATGCATGAACTCTGGGGTGCTGGAGGCCACTGCTTGAACTTCTTGTTGTTGTTGTCGTCTGCTGCGTCTGTCGTCAGCCATGCTGGTGAACACAACATAGGCCCCGTGTTCCTCTGGGTACTCATCTTGGATGGCGCCGACTGGCCGGGCCGCCGACTGTTGGGGCTGAGGAGGCGGCGGTCCGGCAGGCGGAGGAGGCAGGAGTCCGTCTCCCTTGGCAATTCTGGTGATCCAGTGACACTTCCGAGTGGTGTGGTTGGAGGGCTTCGCGCCGCTATGGAATTTGTAGGGCGCGTCTAGGGTCTGTTCGTAAGAGAAGGTGGACAACCAATTGGACTTGCCGCCCTTCTGCCGCTTGGGGGCTGGCTACCCTTCTGACTGCTGATCCTCGACCGTTGCCACCTGCCGGCTAGTGGAAGCCGGCTGAGTGGCCTTTCGCTTGTCATCTCCCGGCTGTTGTTGTCGACTGGTGTCACCAGCCGGAGTCCGAGGTGCCTAGGGTGCCACCTTTCCGGACGCGTCAACCAGGATTTCTGCCTTCATGGAGGAGTCGGCCGTGGCGTGCTTGTCGGTGATGAACAGCAGCTCATCGAGGGTCTCGGGCTCATCGCAGAGGAGTCGATGCTTGAGGAGGGTGCCCTCTCGGCACACGACAGTAAAGTACTCGATTGCCTGCACCTCGTGCACGCCTTCGCAAGAATTGCGCAGCTTGGTCCAGCGTGTGAGGTAATCGTGAGTTGACTCCATGGGCCCTTGGACGCATAAGGAGAGCTGTCGGGGCTTGGGGGCCCACTTGTAAGTGCTGGTGAAGTTGCGGATGAAGACCTCGGTGAAATCAACCCAGCTGTTGATGCTGCAGGGCTTTAGGCTGTTGAGCCACGTCCGAGCAGTGCCTTGAATCATGAGCGGGATGTATTTTACGGCAACGCGCCTGTTGCCATTTGCTATGCGGACGGCTGTGGAGTAGTTGACCAGCCAATCCTCAGGCTTCACGGAGCCGGTGTACTTGGGCGTGTCACGTGGGAGGGTGAACCCTTTGGGGAAGGGCTCATCACGGATTCGGGGGTCGAAGCAAGGCGGGCCCAGTGCATCTTCTTCTTCGAGCGCTAGGGATCGGTTGAGACGGTCGATTCGGTGGTGAGCATCGTTCTCTTCGACTCCCTCTTGGCGGCCAAGGCGGTCGCCGAGAGTCGGGTGCATGACAGGAAGCGGAGTGGGGTATCTCGCTCCACGAGGCGGGGGAGGCGGCAGGCCGCCTCGCTGCTCTACTGCACGAGGGCGGCCCTCCTCGTCCCGCTCAATGGAGATGTGTGTCTGACTGCGGCTAGCAGCCGGCTCATTGCCATTTCCTCCGCGGGCGCCGCCAGTTGGCGTCCGGGAGGTTGCCCCATGGTCTCGGCGTGGGGGCGGCTTGTTGTTTCGTCCGGCTGGGTCTGTAGCATGGCAAGCGGCCTCGTGCTCCGCGGCCGCCGCGTCCAGGAGCTGATGGACTCGTTCCGTCATGTGGCAGAGTTCTTCGCCGTTGTACTTGTTCAGCTCATCCGGCACCGCCTGGGCGGCCCGGATGTTTTCTGCAGGCGTGGCGTAGACGGGGCGCTCCGCCCCGAACATGGTGGCAATGGTCGTGCCACGTTGCAGAACGGTGCCGAGGCAGCTGGGGCCGCCAAGAGCCGGCGTGCCGCCTACGGCCTGGTCCATCTCGCGCCGATAGGCGTTTGATAGCCGGCGCATGCTGGCCAAGCTTCCAGCGCTCTTGACGAGCTAAAGGCGGCGTGCCTCCAGCACCTCAGCATCCACGTTGTCGGGAATGGGCGCCGTGAGGTCGCGCAGGGTGGCCTCGAGGGGATCTTGAGCACGCTCGTCCGAGTGCTCCTCGCTGTTGATGACGAGCACCTCTGTGACGGTGCTCCTGCCGCTGTACTCACGAGGAGGCGGCTCATCATAGACCACCACGTCAGTGGGAAATGCGTCGAGCAACGCCGTGTCGGAGCCGACGATCATCGGATCGGTCGAGCCGACGGACTCCAGATCCACAGCGGGCTCGCTAGTGACATGGAGCTGGTCGAGGAGGCTGACGAGACGGCTCTCAGGGCATCTTGTGCCTGCGTCGGAGGCCGGCTCGTCGGAGAGGTCGTTCTCACCGACAAGGTCAGCGAGGCAACTCACCGCGCAGGCGATCTTCGCGCCATGCGGTGCGTCGAGGCTGAAGCCGTCAGGCGTGCTGGGCTGGCTTCGCTCGCCAGGAAGGAATAGGGTTCCCATCCAGAGCAGATCTCCGGGAGACGGTGCACCTCGCCCCATGGTGGGCGCCAAATGTCGGGGGTTGGGTGCGACAGATGCCAGTGGATGGCTTATCATGGTGGGAGCGAGTAGAATGTCGCCGGTGCCTGGAAGCGGGATAAGGCGTAGACACGAACACCGGCGTACTTTACCCAGGTTCGGGGCTCTCCTAGGAGATAACACCGCTAGTCCTGCTCTGCGGGGTCTCCGCATGATCACTAAGGCACAAGTTCATACAATGGCGCTCCTGGAGCTGTATGCTGGAGGTAGTAGGAGGCAAGGCTTAGCCCTCTTCCTGCTCTGATCGGTGGCTAGTTCTAATAGGGCCGAACCCTTTCCATGGGTTGCCTGGGGGGTTTATATAGGCCTACCCACCAGGGGTACAATGGTAATCTGGCCGCCTGCTGTGCCCGGCTGTCAGCGTCTCCATCCTTCGGCTTCTCCGCCGACTGCTGGGGCCCGCCACCTGGTTGGTGGCTGCTTACTGTACCCTTGTCGTTGGTGACGAGAGCTTGGTCACCTTTGCGTGGCTACAGTCCCGCCGCCAGGAGGGAGATCACTGTAGCCACACCTGGTCTCATCAGGTTAATGGTATGCATGTCTCAGGATAAGGGACGGCCACCTGTTGGAGGCCGGCTCCTCTTGAATCCGCTTGGTCGAGCTTCCGCCGTCTTCCTTGGGGTCGCTGCCAGATAGGGCCCGCCTCCGGCGGGCCGTACCGACAGGGCATCGTGGGGAACATGACTCCGCCTGCCCGTAGCAACATCAGGGTAGATATGGCACAGTGCTCCGTCACGCGGGGATCTCTGCCTGTACGGAGCACTGTAGCCACGCCCTTCTCGAGCGTGGGAGGCGACGTGCTTCACTGTAGCCATACCTTGCCTTTGTACCCTTGAAGGGAGCTCGGCCGCCCGTAGTTGTGAGGTGGCCGCCTGCCTGTTGCCGCCCTCTTAGGAAGGCGGCCGCCAGGAGCCGGCCAACTGGAGCGTCGTAGTCTTGGGTTACCCGCCCTTTGGCAGCCGACCACTGAGCTAGCCGGCCCCAGAGGGCAGAGTTTCGGCTTGGGGCCCGGCTAGGCGGAGCTGGCCCAAAGTCTTGGTAAATCTTGTGGTCGAGTGAGCCTACCCATGGCCCATTACTCCGACACCTGATTTATGCCTTGGTGGAGGTATACATGTTGTTTCGATAAAAAGTACATGGTGGTTGTGCGGTCATTGTCCATATGGTGGTAGTACTATCACTAGTTAAATGAAGAAATGCTTTTTTTTCTCGGGTATCCTGGTTTAGTTCCCATCAAGATATAATTATGATGCTTCTGTTTGTTGGTGTACTTTTCATTAACCCTTTTTTATATTTTTGGAAACAACGATGCGTGTCTCCATACCCGGGCATGTCTTCCTCAATTTTAGTGGAACTGCACAAAATTGGATGGCCATTGTTGTTCCGCCTCACTGTCCTCTGCCACGTGGTTCTTCCTTCCTCGAGCTTGATTACTGATAAGAAACAGACCACAGTGAGGATTCGTCGAACTTCATAGGTGCCTCACCCAAACTTGATGCCAAATGGTTGATGCATCACCACGATGACCTATCGATGCTCATGGTTGCGCCTCATGGTTGCGTCGGCTGGTGAAGCTGATCGATTTTCAATGAAAAACAAGTTGTCTTACATCAGTGCTATTTGCTTGTTATGCACAAAGATGATATCCTTCGTCAGTTCACCTCGGTTGCGTTGGAGACGCAGTCGTCTTTCACGTTGGTGCAATTTTATCACACAATTGGCTATGAACCAAATGTTTCCTCGAAGAAGGATCGACGTTGGTACTAAGTGCATAAGTTTTGTATTGATTTCTAAGCCTTCTCACAACTTTGTCTCCAGCTCCCCTGTAATTTTATTTGTCCAGCTATTAACTTTGATTTAAAAAATGGTGTGGACTAAAAACCCGGATGGACGTAGTAGCCCTCCATTTTTATTTACTCCGCATATTAGATTTGACTGAAGTCAAACTTTGTAATACGCTCAAACCTCTCCGATAATTGAAATTAAAATTCTTTATTTGTACACACTCTCACACGTTTCCGATAATTTGGCGCATGTGTGGTTGTTCACTTAAGGGAGGGTAGTGTACCACACGTGAAGGACAGGAAGTGCGACCAGGACGCGTGGGCGTGGATCGTTAGTTCATCGAAAGTAGTACTAGTTTTCTTCACTGTACATTAAATAAAGAGTTTCGTTTCGTACTTACACATTTTAAAACGATTGTTATGGAGAGAATAAGAAAACCACTCCACTATATATTAGTCGTATACGCATGAGAGTACTATATGGACGCAGCTTCATTGACTTAGTGCACCTGCCTTTGGGTTTATGACAGGTGGGCCCAAAATGTGGGTGGCTCACCTGTCTTACATTCAAAAGCAGATGGAGTGAAGGCACCGGAGCTCAGTCCATACTACATTAGTATATATATAAGCGAGAGCCTCAGCGCTTGTTCGCTAGGGTTTGCACTCTCCACACGCTCGCTGCAATACATATATGTTACACGCTGGAGGCTCAGCATTCATTTGCTAGGGTTTGCTATATTCACAGTCTCTCACCCTCTCTTCACCAGATCTAAACAAGACTGCGTTGGCCTCTTGTCCCTCTCTCCCCCTCGCAGCTGGTGAAGGAGGCGTCCGTATCCCGTCGCACCGGGAAGGGGAGGAGGTGCAGTGTTAACTCTATCGCCCTCGGCGAGGGAGGCAATCCACTGTCGGTTCCACTGTTCTCTTTCACCCAACGCCTGTGCGGGAGGGCCATCGACCCCTTCTTCCTCGCTGCCGTACATAGTGTGGGCAGATCCGGCCTCCCGCCGCACGCCTTGCCACATCCCGATGACCCTAAGGTATAAGTTTCTCTGAAACCGCCGTTGCTCTAGCTGCATGTGGATCTTTTTCGATCTGTAGTCGAATCTAGGTCTTGGTTCAAAGAGGAAAGAAAGGTGCGGTGGGGTGGAGCATGATTCTAGGACGTGGTTCAATGAGGAAAGGAGGGAGGAAAAGCAGTATAGACTGGCTATCCAGCGTCTTTGTTGGTCGAAAAGGGAAAAAGGGGGTAACCCAGTACACACATCTGTAAGGAACCATTCTCTTTGTTGAAAAGGGAAAGAAACTGGGGGGGGGTTCGGGTAGTTTCTGCAGGACTAGATTTGCTGCCCTCACATAGGAAAAAAGTTCAAAGAGAACAAATATGCTGCTTGGCTACATCCTCTGCATCACCCATTTATACGTGTGGACGCACATGGTGCTAGCATGTCCCATACAGCTATTTTGCTGTTGTTAATATAAGGATGCCGCCGGAAAATTGAAGTAATGCCACTGTTAAAAGTAAATTACATTTTTAACGAATGTTGTTTCAAGAGAGTGTCTCTGTTAATATGAATCAATGCAACCGTTTTAGAAATGCTACTATCCTACTTTGTTTTCCATCCAAGATAAGTTAGATGCTTCTTTCTGTCACTGTTTGTTTCATCCTCCTTTATCGGTAAGTAATTGTTTCCTTTTTTGCCTCTGTTAAAACAGGGGTATCGATTCAACTTGTTTCTATTGCGACATTTTGCTTCTCTACTCAAAACACTTATGTTTTAAGAGTGTTTTGTGCAGTTCAACTTGAATGTCACACCGGTGTCTTTGCTTAATTTTGGTGGAATTGCACAAAAGGAGATCCGAGATTTGTTTCCAATGTTCCTGTCAAGTTGTTTCAAGTCTTGGTCTCAACCACATGATATCTATTCAACTTGTTGCTATTGCGACATTTTGCTTCGCTACGAGAAACATTTTCTTTGATTTCAGTGCAATTGCACAAAAGGAGATTGGATTTCATATTCGTGTTAGCTGATTTGTATTTTATCCTGGTGTTCTCATGAAAGGTCAGTACAAGCCTTCATCCACAGGATTGTGTAGTGTGCTTTGAGATGTTGTGCTACCTGTATTGGTACTGTTTTAAATAAATGTTGAATTGAAGCTATTGTATTACTGTCTTTTCCCATTAAGTAGTGAACAAAAATGGGACCAACCCAGACATGATGCTTGTTGCTTTGTTACAACAAACTCTGCATCACCCCCTTTATAAGTAGATGGAAGCACATATTGTTGTTGCGCCCACTCTCCCCTGGAACTGTTTATGCTTTTCGTTAATCTAATGCTGCTGGTAAAATTAAGCAATGGCACTCACAGAATTAATTAACTAATGAATCTTAGTTCAAAATTGCAACACTTGTTAGGAATGGTACTATCCTGATTTGTAGTTCTTTCTACATGTTTAACCAAGGTATTGTTAAGATAATGTCTCTTTAAAAATGAATCAGTTGCATTGTTTTAGGAATGGTACTTTTTTTCTTTGTCGTTCTTTATACATGTTGAAACAAGGCATTGTTAAGATAATGTCTTAGTCAATATGAATGAATCACACTGATGGAGAATTGCTACTCTCCTGCTTTGTTTCCCATTAAGACAAGTCATCAACCGTTATTTCTCAGTAATTGTTTCCCTTATACCTATTGTTGCTTACAGGGATATCAAAATTAAAGATCAGTTTTATTCCGACATCGATTTTACTTGAACTGCACAAAAAGAGCCAATGTGTCCAAGGCAAGCTGCTGCGTTACTGGGTCCAGTTGGTCGTTCCACTTTGCAGAAAGAAGCAGTCACTGGTGGCAGTACATTATAGAAGGAATGATCGAGAAGCTTCACCGAGTATTATTAGACACCGATGACATGACTAGTCTGCAGAGACCATTGGCAATTTAACAACACGTGGAGTGCCCTGGGCAAAAAGTGCCCAAACAAGTACAAGAAGCTACGACAGGACACGATCATAGGCATTACATATTTTGAATGGGAAAAGCTTGTCAAAGTTTAATCATTGATGTTAGCAAGAAGACGTTAGTTTAATATATTGGAATTGGAAAACCTTGTCAAAATTTGCTCATTGATGTTAGCCAGAAAACATGCATTTGATATTTTTTAGTGGGACGCCCTTGCTGTGAGCAGCGTCGAGTGTTTTTTTCCTATTCCTGTGTTCAGTTTAGAAGTAAATAGTTACTCTGCTGAGATATTCCTGTGTTAAGAGTTTGTTCTGAATATTGTCTATGTAATGCCAGGCCTTGTGTTTGATTGCAAAGTTGAGCTTGGAATGTTGTGGCATGCGGCATCACGAGCTGTTCACCGTGCCTCCTAAGAATAATGCTTCATATTGTTTTGCATGTCGATCTAATGCCAGTGATTTTCTTGTTAAGAAGATCATCCTCTTCTGTTGTTTCCGTGCATAAGAAGTTCATCGTCTGATGTTTCATTCATAGCATATACGACATGTCGGGTAGGTTAGACGTGAAACCATATGATCTTCCGACCAACTCATGATATTAGGCCGTGATTGGATCGTTGTTTTCCTACCAAAACCGCTTGTAAAACTGACGCTTGTAAATTAGAGCAGATGGTCTCGGGCGAAGGCGCTTGGTTGGTCGATTTCGACTAGTAAAATATCGGAAGTACTTCACACACGATAAAAATGCTGAACGACACTCGAACGATTTCTAATCAAGCCATTAGCTGCTGTTTCAGCCTTGCCCATGGATGGCATGATACGCACGTCGTGCATGTATCATCTGGTAATGTTGAGCATTGTTAACATAGTCAACGAACATGAGGATTCAGGAGATGACTTTATTTTGACTGGATGACACTAGGGACCCACTAGGGCCATAGCCTTACGTATGCAAGTGCCTCCTTATTATGTACAACTATATTTTTTTGCTTTCTCCTGGTTTCTTGACATCACGGTCCCACACCATTGTCAACCTATGTAGTCAATATAAATGAGAGAATTGCACAAGGTGCGGCAGACAGCTGGGACCAAGCCGCTCGAGCAGTATTTGTGTTTTTGAGGCGTGAGCACTATAGAGTTTTTCTTGGCGATGATTTCGTTGTTGTTCAGAGAAGAGCAGGGTATTAACTGGGCGGGCTGTGGTCCGTCTAGCCCAGGCCAGATATCTAGCCCAGATACTACTTTTTCAAGATGAAAATGGCTAGCCCAGCTATACGTCTTTTTGAGGAATACCCAGGCAAGGTCAACTTGTTATTCTCTGCCCCGCTGGGCTGCAAATCTTGCCTAGGAGGGATGCATTAGGCTTAACATGAAAATGGGCTTTAAAAATAATAAACGGGATGTAATTATAAAATTGGGCAGTAACTATAAAAAAATGCACCAAACACGAAATTAGTTTATAAAATATTATTTATGGATTTTGAAAATCTTAAATTTTCATTGTTGCGCGCGGAATGTTTCGTTGGATTTTTACGTAATACAAATTTATATTTAACCTGACTAGAAATTTCGGGATAAAAATATTTCGGATCCCATCAAAATGTGGGGAAGTTTATTGAATTATGTCTTCAACGGTTGGTTGAAATTATTAATCGTTGTCCTAGCTAGAAAATGGGCTGTACTTTTAACAAACTGCAAATGGGTTGTCGTAAATTCCATTAGAATTCAAAAATGGGTTGTATATTCTTACAAAACGCAAATGGGCTATAAGTTCTCTGCCACACACTTGTGGGCCTACTAAGTGACGCGTCCCCTAAAAAAATAAGTTGAAGCGTATGCAAGGCTTTGTCAACTTATTATAGTCAACACACGGTTCTAGCAGAGTGGCCGTTGGATATCTATCCAATGGATGTCGTGCTTCTTCTTCAATCTCGGATATTCTTAGCTTCGGCCGCCCAAAAAATGATTCCTCCCCCTGACATTTGGGGCGCACCGTTTCGGAGGCTGACCTGTGGGCCTACTAAGTTGGAGCGTACCAAGGGCTTTGTCAACTTAGTCAATATAAATGATTCTAGCTTCAGTGACCGTACGATGTCCATCCAACGGCCGTAGTGCTTCTTCACCCTCTAGTCTTCTTGTTCCAGCCGCCCAAAGCAGCGCTAGTCGTGCCGCTTGCTCCTGCCTCCTGTGGCCGGCTGTGCTGCCGTGGAGGCCTCACCGCCCCCATACTACTCCCACTGCTGGCCAGGCCATCCCTCCACTCAACAACACCCCCTGTTATTCTGCAGCGACGGCAGCCTCACACCGCAGCCGAACCAGTGAACCCTCGTACTCCTCTCCGCGAGGGCTTCCGCTGCTGCGTCTTCCCCGGCTCCGCATCGTCCCCTTCCTAGGTGTCATCGTCGTCCACCGCCCTGGTGCTCTGAGCGCGGTGTGGTCAATGTGGTCAACGACCAACTTCCATCGGAAGAGTACTGTACGTGGAGAGGCTGACAGCTGGGTCCACGGCGGCTGCAAGGAAGTGCCTCCTTATTATGCGCAAAATAATTATTCCTCCACCTGACAGCAGGGACCCACCGGATAGGACACCTTATTTCACGAAAAAAACATTTCCCCCCTGACTGGTGGGACCCACCGGACGGGCCACCGTATTTCATGAAAAAAACGTTCCACCCGCTGTTAGCTCGGACCCACCGGAAGTGCCTCTTGATTACGCACAAAAAAATGAATACTCCCCCTGCTAGCTGGGACTCACCTTGGTGGGAAGCTGACTTGTGGGCCTACTAAGTTGACGGGGACGGAGGGCTTTGTCAATTTAGTCAATATGGACGATTCTAGCTCCAGTGACCGTACGATGTCCATCCAACGGCCGTAGTGCTTCTTCAACCTCTGGTCTTCTTGCTCCAGCCGCCCAAAGCAGCGCCGGTCATGCCGCCTGCTCCTGCCTCCCGTGGCCGGCTGTGCTGCCACGGAGGCCTCACCACCCCCTACTATTCCCACCTTAGGTCAGGCCCTGCGGCAACGGCAGCCTCACACCGTAGCCGAACGAGTGAATACTCATACTCCTCTCCGCGTGGGCATCCACTGCAGCGTCTTGACCGGCTCCGCGTCGTCCCCTTCCTAGGCCTCGCCGTCGTCCACCAACCTGCTGCTCTCGACGCGGTGTGGTCAACGTGGTCAAGGAACAACTTCCATCGGACGTGGACTGTACGTCGAGGGGCTGACAGCTGGGTCCACGATCGCAGCAAGGAAGTGCCTCCTTATTACGCGGAAAATAATGATTCCTCCACCTGACAGCAAGGACCCACCGGACGGGCCACCGTATTTCGTGAAAAAAACATTTCCCTCCTGACTGCTGGGACCAACCAGCTACACCTTTGCACACAAGCAAGTGCGTCCGGGCATAAAACAAACCCAAAACGATTCACCCCCCTGACTGCTGGGACCCACCAGCTACATCTTCGCAGGCAAGGAAGTGCCTGACAGTGGGACCCACCTGGTCGAAGCGTACGTACCGTTGTCATTCTGGTCGCCAAAGTGTACATACATATTGGTCGATGTAGAGGCACGCACGTGTCGTAGTAGAGGCGCGCACGTGTTGTAGTAGAGGCATGCATGTAGCATGTACACGTATATACAACGGCGAGGGTGCAAGAAAGAAAATACGGCCACGTACGTACATACGGGCAGGGTCTCGAACCTCTACTCATGCATACATACATGGCTGGGTCGAAACGGAAAAACAACATCGTCATCGTGTTCATGGGGAGCCAACCGGCTGGGTCGGAACGGAATGCTTGGTCGTGTTCATGGGGAGGGCTTGGACGGAACAAGCGATGGGAACGAGGCCTAGCGTACCGCACAACAGAGGAAACGGCCTTGTGTTCAACCGGCCACATTCGAAACGGGATCCTGTTGATTGGGAGGGGCCTGGCGTACCTCAAAATGAAGGAAACGAACCTCCTACGATCGAAACGGGGGTCCTGTTGATCGGGAGGGGTGTGGCGTACCGCAAAACAGAGGAAACGGATGTCCTACGGTCGAAACGGGGGTCCTGTTGATTGGGAGGGGTGTGGCGTACAGCAAAACGGAGGGAACGGACCTCCTACCATCGAAACGGGGGTCCTGTTGATCGGGAGGGGAGTGGCATACGGCAAAACGGACGGAACGGACCTCCTACGGTCGAAACGGTCGTCCTGTTCATCGGGAGGGGTGTGGCGTACCGCGAAACGGGACTCCACGGGATACTTTTCATCTCCACCATCGACCTCCTCCAGCCTCCACGGGCTACCGTCGACCTCCTCCAGCCTCCACGGGCTCCTGTTCATCCAGCCTCCACCGCGCGCTACTCCACCGGCTATTGTTCAACCACCCCTCCACCATCTACTGTTCATCCAGCCCTCCACCTTCTACTGTTCATCCAGCCCTCCACACCACGGGGTCCTGTTCAACCACCCCTCCACGACCACTCCTCCACCGTCTACTGTTCATCCAGCCCTCA
>NC_041391.1:90937838-90952670 GCF_002162155.2 Triticum dicoccoides | reverse complement strand
GCAACGCTCACTGTTCATCCAATCGACCGGCTTCAGTTAGCAGCATTAGTGAAGGAATCGCTCCATCAGGTTCAGTTAACAGCCATTGATCGATCGCTCAGTTTCAGTAACGCGTAGCCTGCAGTGCAATCGCTCGGGTTCAGTTAGAGCCCAACGCCTCGCTCGGGTTCTGTTAGAGCCAATGCCTCACAAAAACGCGCGTACATGTATGAGAGAAACGCGCATCGCTCGGCCCCCGACCTCCCACCGTAACCGGCAACTCCCAGAAATCCCCCCCTCGCTCCAGCCCGCCCAGGACAAAAAGCCCATTTTCTATCATGATTTTTTCTCATAGAAGTAGGAGCCCACCACATCTATGATGATACCGGGTTTTGTCACAATTATCGTCATAGAAGTGTCATATGTATGACAAAAAAATTCGTTCGGATCAAAATGTCACGGATGTATCTTTTTTTGTAGTGTGAGCCCCCACCAGAACTATATGTTATGTTCCTTCTTGTTACTTTAACTCTTTAGTACGTACATACTAGTATTTTTACATTTCATCTTTTAGTTGGTATAGTACTACCACTCGTTTCTTCACATTATATACGTACAATATCTATGGCCAACATCATATAGCCAGCAGTTTAGGTGTCAAAGAATTTCAGGGTGCTTAGTTTTGTCAAAGAATTCCTGGGTGCTTAGTTTTATTTGAGGGGTGGGTTGTGCTGGACACCATTATTGTGACTAGCCTTTTTAATAATACTATATGCATAATTTGGCGACGAGCGCTCTCTATATGTAGCACCTTTTTTTTAGTTTCAAGTTTTGCTCCATGGCGCAATCCATCGATACTACTGCTGTACAAAAGTATACATTTTTTAAAAGGCTAGAGGGCGGGGCAGTCTAGCTTGGTCGGTTTCACGAGAGGAGAGGGCCTTTGTGATTTGACAGCTCATTACTGCTGGAAGGCGGGTCCTTGTGATTTGACTGCTCATATAAATGCGCCGACGACCTGATCGAGGAGGAGCAAAGAATCGTGCGGTATACTCAAGTTTTCCACTGGAGTAGTACTGCGACAGAGGAGCACGAAACACGGCAGCCCAGTGCCATATGGCAATAAAAATGATCTAATTTGGTAGTCATCACATTGTTAGCATTGTTCTATTCATTCCTTAAAAAATCATTTTTCTATTCATGACTCGCAGAGAACGTGACACGTGCGGCGAAACAGCCGAAGCAAAAGATGAAACACAGGAGCAAAAGAAGAAGGAAGATTATCATCCCAAATGATCTAATTCGCCGCGGAGTCGTAACTGCTTCTTCATCGCCTCCACGACCTCCATATCCTTGTGCGTCTCCTCCGCCATCTTCTTCATGCTATCCATGACGTGGGCTTTCTCGACGCGCGCCTTCATCATCTGTTCCACGGCCGCATTACGTACCTTGACAGCAACCGGGTGCTCGATGCGGAGCTTCGCCAACTCCTCCTTCTGTTCCATCACGAGGGCCTGCAGCATCTTCATCGAGGAACTACTATTCTCACGCAGCTTCTTCTAGCCGGCGTTCTTCTCCTTCAACAGGTCGATCTCATGGCAAAGCTTCGCCTTGTCCTCCTGAAGTCACAGGATTTCGCCGGTCGCCTTCTTCTCCGAGGCAATGCTCTTCTTCAACAGCATCACCAAGCCGGCGGTCAACTCCCCCTGCTGATTGAGCTCAGCGGGCATGTCACCGAGGCTCTCCTTCAGCAACTCCATCAAGCCTTGGATGAACTCCTTCTGCTTATTGAGGTTCTTATTGAGCTGATCGGGCATGCCGTCGAGGGATAACGACTCTAGCTCCGTCAGCTCGTCATGTTTGCCTCCGCGGGTAGGGCGCTCCTAGGAGCCATCGCCTGGCCGTGAGAGATCTTTCGAGGTCTCTGAGGGAGTCCTGGATAAGGGGGTATCCGGACTGCCGGACTATATACTTTGGCCGGACTATTGGACTATGAAGACACAAGATATACTTCGTCCCGTGTCCGGATGGGACTCTCCTTGGCGTGGAAGGCAAGCTTGGCGATTTGGCCCTGTGTAACCCTAGCCCCCCCGTGTCTATATAAACCGGAGGGTTTAGTCCGTAGGACACAACAACAATCATACCATAGGATAGCTTCTAGGGTTTAGCCTCTCTGATCTCGTGGTAGATCAACTCTTGTAATACTCATATCATCAAGATCAATCAAGCAGGAAGTAGGGTAATACCTCCATCGAGAGGGCCCGAACCTGGGTAAACATTGTGTCCCCCGCCTCCTGTTACCATTAGTCTTAGACGCACAGTTCGGGACCCCCTACTTGAGATCCGCCGGTTTTGACACCGACATTGGTGCTTTCATTGAGAGTTCCTCTGTGTCGTCGTTATAAGGCTCGATGGCTTCTCCAACCTTCAACAACACCGTCCTGAGTGAGATTTTTCTCCCCAGACAGTTCTTTGTATTCGGCGGTTTCGCACTGCGGGCTACGCCCCCGACCATCAGGTCAGGTTTGGGAACTTAAACTACACCGCCGTCATCCACAGAGACTTGATCTTCGACGGATTCAGGCCCGTGCCAGGAGCGCCGAATAATCACGACATGCATGACCTAGATCTGCAGTCGGACGGCATTCGGAACTTCGCACCTACTACAGCTTCGTACTTCGCTCCAGAGCAGGTCGTGCCTTTCGAGGACGGGTGGATGGAACCCGCCCCGAAGGCCGCACATTCATCGGTGTTGGAACCGAACACAGACACCTCTCTTCAGGAAATCTATACCTCCGAACCCCTGGACTCATCTCCGGTAGTGTGTTCCGGACTGCGCGCATCCGTGCCCATCGAATCTAACTGCGCTTCGGTTATGGAGTTCGCCGCCGCGGATATCTTTCAGCACTCACCCCTCGGAGACGTGCTAAATTCATTAAGGTCTCTCTCTTTGTTAGGAGACTCGAGGCCGAACTATGTCCTGCCCATGTGGGATACGGAGGATGAAGAAAATCGCTACCCACCCACCACCCACTTTGTAGCCACTGTCGATGACATAACAGACATGCTTAACTTCGACCCCAATAGCATAGACGGTATGGGCATCGACACAGGGGACGATTGGGAACCACAGTCCACGGGGCGCTGGACTGCCACTTCATCACACGACGTCTATATGGTGGACACGCCCAAGGAAGACAATGGTGACAAAAAGGACACAACGGAGGATAAACGCCCTGGACAAAAGCAAAAACCACGCGCACGCGCCACCTCAAGTCCAGTCACAGTAAAAACATCGATAACAACTTAAAACAGGATGACACTTCGGTTGACTCCAAAGGCAACAACGACCATAGGGACCCAGCGATGGAGCAGGATAAGCCAGGTCAAGCCAAACACAACCCGGAACAGACGCCCGATCAAGGAAATCCAGTGGGCCGAACTCATCATACTACCTCGAAAAAGGAGAGCTGTCTGGTTGACGATGCGTTCATCATCCCGGAAGAACGTTCGGAACAAGATAACCTCCGCAGAAAACTCCTGGCCGCAGTGCAGAGCCTGAAGAAGCAGAAACAAAGGCTCAAGGCCGCGCGGGATACGCTCAGGCAAAGATGGAACAAGATGCTGGACTCCGAAGGGAAATGCGGCGACGATCGCCGCACAAAGAGCTACCCAAAGGGAAAACTGCTACCCGAATTCGACGATGAAGCCGTAGCACCGGTTCAGCCAAAAAACAACACGGCTACCCAGCCGGACCAACCACCCCACGGCCGCGATAGAGCAGCCACTAATACCGCACATGATTTATGAGAGCTCCTGGACAAAATAGCCAATGCGGCCAGATCCATCTATGGGTCCAGAGGACGTGCTCTGACTCGGGATTATGGTCACCACAATGATCATACTGATGGAATACCAGTCCGGAATCAACACCGGGAGCTACAACAGCCGACAGCATGCCGTGACATGGCCAGATACAAAGGGGCTGCACACCCCCTGTGCTTCACTGATGAGGTGCTGAATCACGAATTTCCACAAGGATTCAAACCCGTGAATATAGAGTCATACAACGGAACGACAGACCCTGGGGTCTGGATTGAAGATTTGTTCTTCACATACACATGGCTCGTGGGGATCACCTCCACGCCATCAAATACCTCCCCCTCAAGTTAAACGGACCAGCTCATCATTGGCTGAAAAGCCTCCCCGAAAACTCAATTGGAAGTTGGGAGGAACTTGAGGACGCTTTCAGGGCCAACTTTCAAGGAACCTATGTCCGGCCTCCAGATGCTAACGATTTAAGTCACATAATACAGCAGCCCGGAGAGTCAGCCCGCAAGCTTTGGAATAGATTCCTCACCAAGAAAAATCAAATTGTTGACTGTCCGGATGCCGAAGCCTTAGCGGCCTTCAAACACAGTATCCAAGACGAGTGGCTTGCCAGGCACCTCAGCCAAGAAAAGCCGAGAACGATGGCAGCCTTAACAAGCCTCAGGACCCGATTTTGTGCGGGCGAGGACAGCTGGTTGGCCCGTAGAGGCACCAGCGACCCAGGCACATCCGAAATCCGAGATTGCAATGGGAAGCCACGGCGCACTAAGCACAAACGTCAGAATAACAACAGTTCAGACAACACAGTGGTCAACGTCGGATTCAGGGGCTCTCGACCTAGTCAAGGAAAGAAGCCATTTAAGGGCAGTAAAGAGGAACCATCCGGACTGAACAAAGTCCTGGACAGATTGTGCCAAATCCATGCCACTCCCGACAAACCTGCAAATCATACTCACAGAGAATGTTGGGTTTTCAAGCAGGCCGGCAAGTTTAACGCCAAACACAAGGGAAGGGAAACACCAAGCAAAGACGAGGATGAGCCTTGCCAGCCGAACACCATGGGCTAGAAAAAATTCCCACTGGAAGTCAAAACGGTAAACATGGTACATGTAACTCACACAGAGTTCGTAGCCCCCAATTTAATCCCTGGCAATTTGCCCAATCACTTTTGATCACAGGGACTACCCAGCCAGTATCCGGCACGAAGGATCGGCTGCCTTGGTGCTCAACCCAATAATTGATGGATATCATCTTACTCACGTCCTAATGGACGGCGGTAGTAGTCTTAATTTGATATATCAAGACACCGTCCGCAAGATGGGGATAGACCCATCTAGAATAAGTCAACATGATGCCACCTTCAATGGAGTGATTCCAGGCATGGTAGCCCACTGCTGGGGCTCCCTCGTATTAGAAGTGACATTTGGTTCACCCGACAACTTCAGAAGCGAGAACCTACTCTTCAACATCTCCCCCTTCAGCATCGATTATCATGCATTACTTGGAAGAACGGCCTTCGCTCGCTTTAACGCAATACCGAACTACGCCTGCCTTGAACTCGAGATGCCCGGTCCAAGCGGTGTCATCACGGTTAGCTGAAACACAGAGCAGTGTGCGGTAGTTCCCGCTGCCGTACTCTAGGCAGCCTCTCCCACCGGAACACATGACCGGTCGTGAAGACCACGAACACGGTTAGACGAGTCCAGTACACCATTTTCACAATAGCTTGGATAAACCTGAGCTAGGTGATGTACATGTGTCCCCATAAACAATACGAGGGGCTGCACAACATGTAACAAAGCCCACAATTTGGCTCGCCTCATTAATAGGCAAATACATCAAACATCCATCGAGCATATGTAACTTTTCGCACACTTACTCTTTTTTTCTTTCATGAGTTTTCATTCCTACGGACACTACCAGTGCGACACCCTTTCAGGATACGGCACAACGGAGACAAAGGCGCAGACGTGCAGCAGGGCCGCGTTCACAGGTTTCTCTTTAGATTAAGCCCCTGCGTAAACCTTCTTTACTTCCTTTTGTTCTTTGACATCCCGTAGGTATTTCATACACCTATAAGGGATACTGGCGTTATAGGATTTTTTCCACGACAGATCAATGCACGTACCTGGAATTACAGGGTCAAGGGCGTTATTCAGCGCAATATATGCTACAAAGTCCGAATACCTTCGGGAGTGTTCGTCATCACGAGTTTGGCCTTATATGCATCAGCTCCGGGTCATGTCTTTGGTCAAATGTTGGGTTAGCCCGGCTCCTGGGTTTGCTGCCTTACGTTCCGTTCTATTGGCTAAGGCGGCCAAAGGAGAACTACTGTGATTGTGCCCTGGTTATTCTGGATGAGCACCTCAGTAGAGAAAGCCGAAAACTGACTATCATGATACAGCGAGAGACTGGTCAACCACTCAAGGACTCAATGGAATCTATAGGATTCCTCCGCATTAACGAAGGGCCGGTTTCCTGGTCAAGTACGTGCACCGTATCTGAACGCTCGCAGAAGTACCAGGGGCTAAATAGTAGCCCCACCTTTCAAACTCCTATGGCTAAGTAGAAAGTGCTACAACTATATAGTCCGGTTGCCTGGTTCGACGTGCGATCACCTCCTTAATGGACCAAGACGTTGGATCAAGTGTGTTTACACCTTTTTTTCGAACACCCCCGCATTATATGCGTGGGGGCTAAAGCCAACGACTGCTAACTTTCACGTTATATGTATACATACGCAGCCACCAAGGAGACATTATAATACTTTCAGACAAAAGTATAAAATACTGCATCCATAATTAAACACATAACTTTTTACAATTAATAGAATTGTCACTCAAACATGACATCCTTCGAGCACTGAGCCTCTATCTTACGGGCACCTCCTATGACCTGCTCAAAATAGTGCTCGGCTCGGTCTTGGCTTCCTGCCGGACCCCGGTCGCAATACCGGTGGCATCCATGTCCGCCCAGTATGTCTTCACACGGGCAAGGGCATCCGCGCACCCTCTATGCATGCCGACCTCTTCTCGGCATCTATTCGCGCTCTAGCGCCAAATAATTGTTGAACCAAACCAAAGTAACTGTCCGACTTAGGCTCCTTCGGCCACAGATGGTCTATAACAGACCTTATTGCAAGGCCGGACAGCCTATGGAGCTCGGCTATAGCGGCCATCTTCTCACTCAAGGGTAAGGAGCACGCTGGGGCACTAAATTGCGACCAGAACAACCTCTCCATTTTGTTATCTTCGTGATCCTTGAATAACTTGGTCGCATCAGCCGCACTCTTCGCCAAGTCCGCATACTCATCTGCAGTGCTCCACAGCTTATCCAACGGAGCATACTTTGGATCTAAAAACTTCATCTGCAACAAATAAGGATTTCCAGCTGTGATTTCTCTGGCTTGTCGAAGTTCCTCCCGTGCGTCTCTAATCTGAGAGCGCGTCTCTTTAGCCGAATCTAGTGCCTTCTTCAGGTCAGCCGCCTTTGTCTGATTCTCCCCTTCAAGAAGCTCATACCGGCCGGCGACGTCCCTCTGCTCCACAGCCATCTCGGTTATTTTCTCTTTGCTTAGGAGATGAGCGGCCTGTTCGGCTTTCAATTCTTTGGCTGCCTTTAGTGCAGCCACACTGCTAACCCAGGCTTGTTCCTTGGCTAGGGAAAGCTCTGCCCTCAGGTCCTTAATGGAAGCAGCTCCGCCTGCAGCCACATCATATTATATTGTTATTACAAACTCCTTACAATCTCTTATAGCAAATAAGGAAAACAAGCACATACTCTGTGACTCGTCAATCCACTTACTTATATGCGTGACGTTCGTATCTACTACATCAATTTGTCGCCTTAATTCGGCAAGCTCAATATTCCGGTCTATCGTCGGATCCTTAGCAACCTGCACATCAACACAACTGCGATGATTACAGGGGATTGTGATCCTTTGTTTGCCGCCATCGGCTGGCAACCATAGTCTCAGGGGCTACTATCTATACAGAGCACATCTATCGCATGTGGTGCAACCAAAAATGGCGTATTTAACTGCTTACCTCATCAAAGCCTTTGAGCAAGCTCCTAAAAGCTTCATTTAATGCACTCGTGGCGGAGGAGATTTTCTCCAACACCGTACCCATTAGTGTACGATGATCATCCGAGAGAGCAACTGACTCCAGGAGGCCCGTCAGTCTGTTTGACCGGACACCGGACTCTTCCGGATCCTTTTCATTGTCCGCCACAGGAACTGAACGCGCTGGGCTCGGGGCGGCCGAAGTGTTAGCTTCTGGCCCCATCGGATCTGGACTCCTCCATGATGATACCTTAGGGTTGTCCGCCTCACGGGGCGGAGAGGTAGGTGGGGTTTCACTCTCTATCATCTCCAGAAGAAGATCCCCCGAGGACGAACCCTGTTGAGACGAACTGCTAGCCGGACTACAAAAAAATAGGTCCCGGTTATTACCCTCGGAGAAAAAAGAGATAAGCTTCTTATTTATTAAACTTACAGCTCGGTGGAGGGCTAGCCCATTAGCAGGCACAGTGCGGTAAGAACACCCTTCGGGGTAGGGCCCTTTGGTGAAGTTTTCTTCCCTTGCTTGGGCACCCCCGTTTCTAAGTCTTCGGATGCGGCCCTCTTCTTCCTGCGGGGGGAGGAAATGTCAGATTCGCTTCCCCGACTCTCCTCCTCCATGGAGATGTTAATTCCCCCGGATCGGATGCGTAATGTGTGAGGCCCACTCTTGGCCACCCCACTCTTCCCTTCATCTTTCTCTGGTGGCACTTGACTTACTGTCCGTTTAAGAATCCGGGCCATTGCCGGACCGGGCGAGCCTTCGGGAAGCGGGGCCGGACACCTGATCCTCTCCTCCTTACTAAGCCAATCCTGGTTGCGGACAGTATTCAGAACAATGCTATGACGAATATAAGCAAAGTGTTCGGTTATAGGGTTACTTACTTGGGTATCTAGGCGATTGCAGCTCAAGCCCGCATCCTCGGTGGTGTCCGGACACTTTATTTGTGGTCCGAAGAACAACTTATACATCCCTTTGAGCGTCATGCCCAAGAAGTGTCGAATGGTTCGCGGACCTTCCGGATTGAATTCCCACATCTGAAGAGGTCGACATTTGCATGGTAGGACCTGCCGGACTAGCATTACTTGGATTATTTTAACAAGACTAATGTCCCTCTCGTGGAGCTCCCGAATGCGACTTTGTAGCATTGGTACATTGTTCGCAGGCCCCCAGTTCAGTCCCACGTTGGCCCACGATGCTAGTTGAGGTGGAGGGCCCGAGCGGAAGGCGGGCGTGGCCGCCCACTTTGAGCCTCGAGGAGCTGTGACATAGAACCACCTCCATTGCCATAAATCAGATACCTCCGTGAAGGAGCCTTCAGGCCATGGGGCATCAACGTTCCTTCTTATTATGGCGCGTCCGCACTCTGCGTGTCGCCCCTCAATCATGTTCGGCTTCACATTGAAAGTCTTGAGCCATAAGCTGAAGTGGGGGGTGATGTGGAGGAAGGCTTCACACACAATGATAAACGACGAGATGTGGAGGATGGAATCCGGGGCTAGATCGTGGAAATCTAGTCCGTAGTAGAACATGAGGCCCCTCACGAAGGGGTCAAGAGTAAGACCCAAGCCCCGGAGGAAGTGGGAGACAAATACGACGCTCTCATTGGGCTTGGGAGTGGGGATAACCTGTTCGGGAGCAGGAAGCATGTGCTTGACATCGGCGGTCAAATACCCAGCTTCCCTGAGCTTCACAATATCCTTCTCTGTGACAGAGGAAGCCGTCTACTGGCCTTGATGGTCAGATCCGGACATGATCAAAGATCTGGGGTGCTTAGGCTCGAGCTTTGGGTGTTGGAACTCAGGGTGTGAGATGCACGAGCGTGGAGATAGAGGGATAGGCCTCGACTCCCTTATAAAGAGGGGAAGAATATCAAGCGTCCCCAAACGTGGTCGTTCTGGAATTGCCTAAAAACTCGGAGTCATGCCAACAGGTGCGGTTGGATTACCCATACCCGTATTGATGAGGATCCCGTAGTAAGGGGAACACGATCTTTGCTTTGACAAGATGTGCCAAGGAAACCACCTCGTGATGTGTGCGCTAGCAAGTTGTAAAAATGGTTCGAGTAAAAGCCGGACCGTGGCGTGATGTCACTTTTCAAAGAGTTCTCAGCATATTAGATTCGTGGATTATTCTCTCTACGGTGGTACATGGAATTTGTCTTGCAGAGCCGGACACGATCCTTGTGTTTGGAATTTATCTTGGAGTATTCGGAGAAGGAACCCGCCTTGCAATGCCAAAGACAATCTACGCGCCGGACTCATCGTCATTGGAGCCTGGTTCAGGGGCTACTGAGGGAGTCCTGGATGAGAGGGTATCCGGACTGCCGGACTATATACTTTGGCCGGACTATTGGACTATGAAGACACAAGATGGAAGACTTCGTCCCATGTCCGGATGGGACTCTCCTTGGCGTGGAAGGCAAGCTTGGCGATTCGGATGTAGATCTCCTTCTTTGTAAACCGACCCTGTGTAACCCTAGCCCCCACCGGTGTCTATATAAACCAGAGGGTTTAGTCCGTAGAACACAACAACAATCATACCATAGGCTAGCTTCTAGGGTTTAGCCTCTCTGATCTCGTGGTAGATCAACTCTTGTAATACTCATATCATCAAGATCAATCAAGCAGGAAGTAGGGTATTACCTCCATTGAGAAGGCCCGAACCTAGGTAAACATCGTGTCCCCCGCCTCCTATTACCATTATTCTTAGACGCACAGTTTGGGACCCCCTACCTGAGATCCGCCAGTTTTGACACCTAAAGTCTCTGCGTGGCAGCGAGGCCTCTTTTTTTTCTGCAGCCTTGGTTGCCGCTCCCTTGTTACGAGTAGTTCTCGACCTAGAGCTCTGCTCACCAGCCATGGCAACGACGGACAAAGAAGAAGCACTTATGAGGATGAAAGGTAGAGTAATTTTCGGTTAGGTAGTTCCCCTTTTTATAACCTAAGTACTAGCACTAGTACTAATACCTGCATAGTGGGAACACGTTCAGGTTTGGTACGTACTAGTAGGTGTAAGCAGGCTTTTGAATGTGGTGGGAACAAGGTAAAGATTAATTGATGGTTTTGGTTTTGAGGCCCGAAACAGCTCCCGATGAGTTTAGCAGAACATAAATTTCAAGTACTACACTGCTCAAATGCGTAAATATTATGTTACTGTCAAAAATTGGCACAAAATACGAAGGAGACCAATCGAAGTACTACTAGCAACCCACGATTTAACTACTCGCATGCGCGCAGTGGAGTAATAATGTCATTCTTCCGCCCTCACGTCCACTCAATTTGCATGCGCTGTATTAATTGACCATCAATGAAGTGAATGACTTTACACGCATCAAATTATCACATGGGGTGGATCTTGGTACAAAATTGCATCCGCCCGTGTACCCGCATGTGCATGCGAGGGAATGAGTGCGTGCGTGGCGTGCGTGCACATCTTCGCTTCGTGCATGTACCGCTAGTATGGCTCAGGGAGGACGAGTACATTCTTCTGGAACTAGTAGCACGTCATTGTGATCAATCCATGCAAGGAGGTCGCGAAAACGCCTCCACATGTGCCACTTGTCTTCATGAACTGTAAGAGAGACACTGTGTAGCGTGCCATTGGTATTCTAATTTACGTGTTTTGCACATTCTCGAAGTACTAGTAAAGTACACGTGCATTGCACGCATCAGATTTTGCAACCAAATTATGAATAAATACCACACTATAGCATGTAAGCTCTGAGTCATATATGCCTGATGTAGCCCTTCGTTTAATTCTTATAGTTCATCTCATTCAAAATCAATTAGTTTTTATAAAAAAGCTAAGAACACGGGAATAGGAAAAACATGGGATTATAGTGGAATGTCGTCTTGAATCCTACAGGATTGTACGAGTGTTTGATTGTGCATAGAAAAAACGCAGAATTCTTTCAAAGAGGTTTGAGTGGATGGGATGTTTCCTATGAAATCTAGTGCAAATGAATCATATGGAAAAATTCCTATGGTTTACAATCCTACGAATCAAACAACCAATATAGGAAAAATTCCTCATGATTAGAATCCTCCAAAATTCCTTTGAGAATCCTTTGAATCAAAGAAGCCCTTAATCTATTTTATGATTCATGGAATTGTGCATTGTAAAGCATAAAGTAAAAACAAATAATGGCAATTCAACTAGAAAAAAAGTTTGGGCAGTTATGATATGGAAGATTCTAGAACAAAAGAGAACCACTGTTGTTTTGAGGTTTGTGCATTATGCTTAAGTTCAACAATGGAGTCTGCTAGATTGTACATGTGGCAAAATCTGGTGGGGGCTAGAAGATGGTGCGAGGGGCCGAGTGGAGGGAGACTATGAAGGAATGCACAAGTGCGAGATCAATATTTAGAGAGAGGGGGCGAACACGTGCGCTGTTGCACGCAGTGGCGGAGCCATGAAAAATAAATGAGCTAGGGGGCCAAACATTGCTAATCCTTTATGAGGAGGGTCAATTCATGAACTTAAACAATTTTTAGCAGCAATTGTCTAATGATCACATTGATATTAGCCTCGATATATAGTGATGTTAGGGGGGGGGGCAGGGCCCTTACTGCCCCCTGTCTTCGCCATTGTGCACGCATTTGAGAGATGAAGCGGAAGGCATGAATGATGAGAGGGGGACGTTGGATATATAACTAATGTGGGTGTATTAACTATATATGTTAATCCTATATAGAGAGGCATAGATTGATCGATGTCGACGTGGGAAAGAGGGTGAGACCTCACTGGATATATCGATTGATCGGTTTGTATGGAAAACTATGAAAGACCTAGCTATATACACACACATACATAGAGGAACATTGATCGTTGCGCATGCACGTGTGAGAGATAAAGAATGCCTGATAGTATGGAGAGGGGGATGTGTGTGGGTGTCTGCCTTCATGGGAGACCGACCTAAAGAAAAAGATTGCATGCGTGCGATGGATAATGCCGACTGGTAGTGTGTGTCCATGCATGCACGAGAGAAAGTTAGTGGTACAATTATAAAGAGAAGACTTCTGTGTGGGTGTAAAAGAATAGGTGAGGTCATAATCAATGTAAAGTTGAATTCAAATATTTGAATAAGAGATCCTGATGTTTGAAACCCATGCATGCATGAATATAACGGAGATCTATGCGGTGTGGTTTGGAAACGAGCATGTTGTAATGTATACACATTGGACAAGGTCAGGCTGATGCGAATTTGAGATACCGATGGCAGACATCATTTGGCCACGTCACATCCGTGCATGGACACACTATCCTAATTGGAAATGATGGGTAGCTTTCGCATCACATATCTATATCTATACCCCTATATATATATTATATTTTATATTTTTTTATATTGTGTGCGGGTAACTTTAACTTTGAAAGTTGGTCGTTGGATGAGGCGAATCTGATGGTCCAAAGATGGCAAATTTGAGCACTACTGGCCGCTGGATATCATTTAGATTCCACCAGATTTTGTCACATGTATAATCTAGAAGACTCCATGGTTGAACTTAAGCATAATGCACAAACATCAAAACACAAGCACTTCTTATTTGTTCTAGAATCTTCCGTATCAGATGCCCAAATGTTCTTCTACATGATTGCCATTATTTGGTTTTACTTTATGTCTTACAACGCACAATTCCATGAATCTTAAAATAGATTAGCTTTCTTATAAAAACTAGATGATTTTGAATGAAATGAACTATAAGAATTAAATGTACATCTACATCATGCATATATGACTCAAAGCTTGCATGCTATAATGTGGTATTTATTCATAATTTGGTTGCCAAATCTCATGCGTGCAATGCACGTGTACCTTACTCTAGTCTAAATGGTGTTTGTGTGTGTGTTGTGCGTGTTGAGGTGCAAATTGTCTTTCTTTTTGGGTACATGTTAAGCTTGTTCTTCCAAAATTTCAAGCCGCGCCTTGTTATGCAAAAATTCAAGCTAGCGTCTCTGTCTATCGTGCTGCGAAACTCCCACCTCTTCAACCCGCGCCTTGTTAGCCCAAAATATTTAAGATATATCTTTGTCTCGTTGTGCTCCGACAACTCCCTCCATCTCAACCCGTGCCTTGCTATTCCGAACTTACTACGCGAGCGAAAACTCCCACCTCCTATGAAATCCCGACACGCGAAATGCCCATGGTACCCCTGAACCGAAAGAACCGCCTCCAATCGGTGGTGGTACTTTTGTAACTTACCCCACTTTTCGGACAAGCGTGTCTCTAAGCCATGGTTCCCCACTTCCATCCCATCAACCCACCCATTCATACACCGAGGCCGCGAAAACCCGCGACGAAACCCCACACCCTGCTCCGTCCGCCACCTAGCCGGAGCCTCTTCCCCAACGACGCCGTCCATAGCAACACCTCGACGTCCCTCATCCACCATACCGGATGAGGATCCGTCGTCGATCTCATCGTCCCGCCGGTTCATCCATCCCGTCCTCCACCTCCAAGGAGCTGCCCTGACGTTCCCCTCATCTTTCGCGCCACCTCCATTCCCACACAGCCATCTTCACCTGCACCACCGGAAGAGCATCATCATCAGCGTTTCCTCGGATGAAGCTGCGGCCTAATCGGTGCCACCAAAGAGGTTGTACACTAATCGCCACATTTTCTTCTTGATTCGATCTCACGGTGCTGTCGGCGCTTGGCCCGAGCCAACACGGTGCGGCTCCATCCACGGCGGCGGCGTCGGCCAATTCCTTCGCGGCGTTGCTCCCTCAGTGGCGACGTCCACATCAGTAGGAGTTGCTGCTACTTTAGGTCTCGCTCGCGCTGCTGCTCTGCTCCTGCTCTCGGTCCCCTGCCTGGTCTGCTCTTGCTATTGCTCTTGCTCGCGCTGCTGCTCTCGCTCTTGCTCTTGCTTGCGATGCTGCTCCGATTTAGCTACACTTCAGTTGACTGAATCAACTTTTTGGTCAGTCAATTTTCAGGGGGTGGGGTGGGGGGCTC
>NC_041391.1:90915091-90937368 GCF_002162155.2 Triticum dicoccoides | reverse complement strand
CCGGAGAAAAAGCTTGGCACGGGGGGGCCTAGAGGGATGTCCTGGGCGGCGGCGGACCGGCGGTGGGAAGTGTTTTCGGGGCGGGCGCGGCAGCGCACCGCCGGCCACGGGCGGCGGGGGGCTACTATTTGGCCGGTGTTGGCTGGCGGCTCAGGGGGGTGGAGGTTGAAGATGAACCGCAGGCCCTTGATTTCATATCCAACGGTTGCAAAATCGACTGACCAGAGATGAAAAAGTCAGTCGACCAACGTGTAGCCTCACCTTGCTAGTGCGTTCAGTTTCGACACCAAAATTAAGTTTCGACAGCAAAATTCAGTTTCGAAGTTAAGTTCAGTTTCAACAGTTAAGTTCAGTTTCGACAGTTAAGTTCAGTTTCGACAGTTAAGTTCAGAGATGAGCGGTTGATGTATTTTACATCTAGCACTTTGTGGTTATGTATTTTAGGTCATTTATTGGAGATGCTATTAGAATTCCACTCAAGTTAATGTTGTTCGTTGTCTCTCTTGTCCTGCTTCAGCCTCGGTGTCGTACAACTCACCGGAGCTTCTCCAACGACGAATCCCTCCATCACAGCGGAGCAGTACCTCAGGCTCCATCTCCAGATGCCTAAGATCTTCTTCCCCTCCTCCGACAGCCAAGTCAACCGGAGCATCCTCACCGGCCAACCCAATCACGCTGAGATCGACATGGCTTCGCCAAAGAGGTTGTACACTTGTTGCATCTCTTTTTTACTCTACATGTTATATATATTGTCCACCGAGCACTCGTAGTAACGGGAAATACGATTATTTTATCCTACTATATGACAAGTAGTGAGGTACCAGGCAACTTAGCTATCCGTGATGGAACTCTTGAACGCCATCATTATTTATCTCTGCGCGTTTGAGCTATGCATTTGTCGATGGGCCTGGGAGTTGAGCTAGTATGGCAGTGGCCTGGGTCCAAAGTAATAGAAGTAGCACAAAAACATTTTTTTAGTGTAGGATTTTCCTTGCTCAAGCCTGCCTACTAGAATCGCTGGTGCTTGAAAGGAGAAGTGAATGAAAAACATAGGAATTGGAAAGTTTCCTATGGTACTACTTTTCATGAATTTGGTGCAAAGGAATGGAGCAAAGGAAAATTGTAGGATTTGTTCCTTTAGTGTCTCCTTCAAAGAAAAACCGTAGGAATTCTAATTTGCACTTCTCCTCCTTTTCATATTCCTATTCATCAAGCACAAGACTAAGAGATAGTAGCATAATAGCATTATAACCGTACATTTTCTTGTGGTTTGACTTAATCTCACCATGCTTTTTTGCATCCTGTGATCTTCCCATTGCTGTGAACCAAACACCCAGAGAAATCCTGCGTTCTTAAATTCTCTGTTTTGCACGTGCATTCCTATCCTATTCCTGTCTATTTCCTATCCCTGCATTGTTAGAATCCTCAAATTCAAACAAGCCCTTACTCAATTACTTCTGTTACAGATATGTGTCAAAGAAAACCTTGTGTGGTTTGCCCTTCTCCTGCAGCGCTGTGTTCCACCCCAGCTTAGCTGCTCCAATGAAGGAAGGGTTCACCACAGTAGGGATCCGCTCTCCAGACTGTCTTTTGCCACGTCAGATCTTCTTCCCCGCCACCGGTAGCTACGACAATTGCATTACCATCATCAACTGAGCAGATGACCTTGAGGACTACACGGGTCCGCAAGAGAGGTCACACTCTTCCGTGTCTGCTTACGTTATGCGTCGCTTAATATGATGACATGCTACATTATCGTTGTGTTCACCTATTAGACTCTGAGTCAGGTCCAAACTAATGATGAAACTTGAGTTTTTAAATGTTGTGGGGTACATATTGGGGCAGCAATCAGTACTATCTGTCTACTATCTAGTTAATCTCCAGTGTCTACTACGAGTTTCATGTTGGGTGCAAACAAACATTAAAGGAGCCATTATCTGTATTTTTTAACTAAAGCTATTATCTGCCTGCTATCATTGGTTTTGGGTCTATCCACAGTTTGCTTCCATCACTCTGGATTTGTGCATGCACTCCTTACATAATCTCACTATGTTTTATTCCTATGCATGCCAGTTATTGTACACAATGGAACTAATCATGTAGAGCAAAAGAGACGAGCCTTGCGTGGCAATAAAATTTCATGCAGACGTCGTTCCATGGTGGGCGCAAAGGCAGCCCCCCTCCACCCATTTCGGATCGTAATCAAGAGGAAGATAACTGTTCTGAGGGGGATTCAGAAGGAGAAGACCACTCCTATTTACCCCATGAGGTCTTCGCTCTAACTTGGCATGCTGATGTTGGTAATATCGTGCATATGGTGCCTTGCATTGCTTACTGTATGCATTAAAGATGTCATCTGCTTAGTTTAGACATGCTTTGTGTCAATGCCATCTGTTTAGTTTCTTTATCGTATATGTGAATCATGCAATGCCATCTTGTCTAGCAAGGCATCATATATGTGAATTTTGCAATGCCACCCTGGTTAGCCAGTCATCTTATATGTGAATTATATCATGCCATCATTTTTTACTACGTGTTAAATTTGTCAACAATTTTAGTACATTCAATTACTCTTCCTGTGCATCAGCCATTCGACACAGTCATGGAAAAATCTGGAGTGGAAACAAGGTCTTCAGAGTAGACAATGCTATCTGACGAAGCGCATGTCTTGCTGGTTACCGATATCTCCTCAGAGGAGGATTCAGAGATAGATGACCAGTCATATTTCCTCCCCGAGGTGCATGCCCTAACTTGGCAGGGTTATGTTGCTCATATCGTGCATATGGTATCTTGCATTGCTATGTCATTTTCTTAGTTTAGACATGCTTTGTGTGAATGCCACCTGTTTATTGTCTAATTACCATATATGTGAATTATGCAATGGCATCTTGTTGCAAGTCATTATATATGTGAATTATGCAATGTTATCTTGTTGCAAGGCATTATGAATGTGAATTATGCAATGACATGCTATTTAGGCAAACATCATATATGTGAATTATATCATGTCGTCCTTTTTTTGTATTTCTCATTGCTTTTGTCGACAATGTTTGTATATTCAACTGCTCTTCCTGTGTATCAGCCATTTGAATTGGTGATGGAGAAATCTGGAGTGAAAACATGGTCTTCAGAGTAGACAATGCTACCAGCTGAAGCAGATATCTTGCTAGTTACAGATAACTCTTGAGAGGAGGATTCAGAGGCAGATGACCAGTCCTATTATCCCCCTGAGGTGTATGCTCAAACTTGGCAGGGTTATATTACTCATATAATGCATATGTTGTATTGCAATGCTTAGTTTTTACATCATATACACAATATTGAATGCCATCTCCTTAGTTGACACATCATATATGCGATTGCCCTCTGCTCACTTCCTTAGTATATAAATCATATATTTGAATTATGTCATGCCATGATGTTTACACAGACAGCATGTATCTGAATTATGGCATGCCAACCCATTTTCTACAGACATAATATAGTTATATCATCTCATCCTGTTTACATAGTCATAATATTTTAAACTATGCCATTCTATCCGTGAATTATATCATGCCATCATGTTTCCATCGACGACATGTTTGTGATTTATGGCATGCCAACCACTTTAATAGACACATCGTATAGTTATATCATGTCATCCTATTTACATAGTCATCATATTTTGAAGTATGTCATTCTATCCTATTTAGTTAGCCATCATACATGTGAAATTGTGTCATGCTATCCTGTTTAATTAGCCATCATGTATGTCAAATTATGTCCTGCTATTCTGTTTGCTTAGACAACATAAATGTGAATTATTTCATGCCCTGTTTTCTTCCCTACTATCCATTGCACCTGCCTATCTTACAATGTCTGTACGTTCAATTACTTTTCATGTTTATCAGCCATTTCAATTGGAGGGAGTGATGGCAATATCTGTGGGAGTAAAAACACGGTCTTCAGAAAAGATCGTGCTACCTATAGATGCATATAGAACCACGGTTGTACTTGCCCAAGAACCAGCCCCACCACACATAACCCACACTCATGCAGATTGTACCCCTACCCAGTTGGACAAAGAACCAGCTACACCCCTTCTAACCCCAACCCCAGTAGATAGACACCTAGTTCCCGTTGACCCAACACCGTCTCCACCACAGAGCACCCAAACACGAGCAGTTAGTAAGGCAACTACAGTGCCCAAATCACGAGGACCACCACTCCGAACCCGAAGTCAACGCTTAAAGAAGAAGAAGAAATGTTCTCAGGTCAGGTTCCATAGCTATGGTTCATACTACTTTGCTCTTGCATCACTGTATTTACTGATACCAACTAATTTCAAATTTGAAGGATGCAACTAAAACTCTAATGGCGCAACTGGTATGTTTTAAACCTGTTTCTTCAACGTGTTTGCTGTTTGATGTTGTAACTTGCTCTATGTTGATTTCAGTTTCAATTGAATAAACGGTTATGTTCTCATGCCATGCACATTACAAGTGTTGTTATTGCTGTGTAGTTCCCCAAACTTATATTCTGTCTATGCTGCTTTGTCTTAAATAGATATGATTCAAACTGTATCTATCTTTATTTGGCAACATAAACTAGAATGATATAGACCATACAGTGACCATACTACATAGATATATGTTTGTTTCATGCTGTTATCCTGTCCACCTTACTACTGAACTGGTTTACCAAAATGAGTTTCATATACTACATTATAAACCTGAGATGTGTTTGTTTGTTTCTCCTTTAGAACGCAGGTAAAATATTGGAGAAGAGTACCCTGTTATGCAATGGTAAAGGAAGTAATGCAGATAAGGTTCAAGATAGTGAGACATCCCTGTTGGTCTCCAAGAAAGCTGATAAAAACTATATTGAAGACACTGAGACAACCCCAAAGTCCTGTCTTGATGTAGTGTTTGAGTTACTGGCTACCACTGCTGGCACCAGCTCTTCGAAATCGTTGCTTGAATCAGTTCGGCTTCTTGAGTCTCAACTTCAAGTTGAAAGACATCGATCAGATGTTATGCGACAGGAAGCTGAAGGACTGAGGAAGTCCCTGCAGAATTCAGATGCATACTTTCTGGTGCAACAGCAAGCGCTGGAGGACTTAAGCGCCAAACAAGAGAAAGTTAATAAGCTTGCTAAGCATCTTTCTAGCTTTATGGGTACCTAGGATATTGTTTCTTGAGCTCTTCTGAAGTGGTTTCAGTTCTGGAGTTGTTTTGCTGCGGCGTTTATATGCTGCTTTGTTCCCTATATTTGCACTGGTGCGAACTTTGATGCCCAGTGGATGTAATCTATAATACTTAAATAGTTCATCCCCACTATCCCATTTCTCTCCACATGCAGGCTATCTACCTCAGCCATGCAGCCACATCAGCGAAGCTAATGCTTTTTTGTTGAGGTCCATGCACCACATCATCCACTTGCTGCCCACGATGGAGTCGCTACCTTCCTAGAACACATGGGTTGTACGAAGCCATTCCCAGCCACTTAACTACATATCCATTAATTTCTACTCTAGATCCTTTTCATCTTCTCCACCCAATAAAAGCAACCCTTTCCTTTTCTTTTTCAGCCAACTGTATGATTTCTCTCCATACACAATTGTTCCTTTTCATCTTCCATCGATCGATCATAAACTGATACGCATTGGTTCCTAGACGAAGCACCAAGCGCCGCCCCTACTGCCTCATGGCTCCCCGTTGTTGTTGCATCACGAGGGCAACCAATGGATGCTCCTGTCCTCCCTCATCATACCCCGATCCATCCCATCACCTCTATCCAACTCCCGCGCGAGTCATGCAGGAGGGTTTCGTTCCACTTCCCCATCCCCTCTCCCCCCGATCCAGCCCCTCCGCGAGGTGGAGGAGGAGCAGGATTGCACAAGGTGGATGAGGCTGGCAGCGAGGACGAGGAGCTGCTCATCGTCGCCTCATCTCCATGGCACTTGAGGCCAATCTGTTCCTGCATGCCGTCGGGAATCCCACGCCAAGGCCAATCTACTCCCATACACACGTTTGTCGTGCCATGGTGACAGCCATGATCACGTTATCGACAACTCTCTTTTCTTCCTATTCTTTTCTTTCTGTGGATTTAGCTGTGGTGGATGCATCTACAGTTTTCGGATTCTTATTCTAGTGTTTCAACTATATTGTCGCTCCAATCCACATGTGGATATTATATTTATACAGTAAGTGCCGCTCTGACACATACATCCCTAGAAATATATTCATCGCTAAAGTACATCATCATGTTTTCATTTCACTGCAGTCAAACAAAGCCATTCTGATTTTGGTGTTTTACTTGGTAGAAATAAATTGTTGTCCATTATGTGCACCGAACCAAGCAGCTAGCTACTGGTGTGTCAATGGTTAAAGGTGAATTTCTCATTATGGCCCAGTTATAATTATACAAGTATTCAGCATGTCGGTATTAACATAGAGCTGTTTTGAGTGTTCTGGACTCATCTATTACTAGAAACGTGTTGACTACAACTAAGGATCAACTTGCCTGGGAAAACAACACAGAACGATCTAATGCACTGTGTACTACTTGTGTGCATCATGGGCGCCGAGGAATGTAGAATGTAGCTTCCAAGTTTTCACACATCATTTCTTTTTGTTGTAAACAAATTCTGACTTCAATGTGATAATTTGAATCTGGGTTCTTATGATAAGTACTCATGCTCTTTTCAGACAAATACTTTGAGACAAAGAAATTGGTACCCACTTTGGCAAAAATGAGAGCGAAAGGAATTTGTTCTTTTTGTTGACATCGGAGAGCTCCACCACTTACTGTCATGTATTGCAAGCAACTTAATGGCCAATGAGTTTAGTTATCATCTTTTGAAGACAACAATTACAATAACTATCTAAAAGAGACATTTGTACGTAACCTTTCATATTGTGTCTATTTCAGAACCCCCCGTTAAAGTCACATGAGATTGCTTATGTCCTGTATTTATTAACAATGACAGCATAATTCACATTTTGCAATATTTATATTCATACCAAGTATTGTGTCCATTACAATTTTTTTAATCTTAAGTATGTTAATACACTATGCAAAGAGTTGTTCAATTTATATACCATCATAGTTATATACCAAGAATTCCCGCAGTAATGCGCGGGGTATCATCTAGTATGTGCAATAGCCGTGATAGCCTAGTGTAACAGCCCAACGTATTAACGGACCACAAACGGGCCGACTGTAACCACGGGCTGAATTTGGCCCGCAAGCAGAAAATGACAGTAACGGGCCGTAAGTAAACGAATGCTGGAAATGAGCCCAAGAATAAATGGGCTTTGAGAAGGCCAAAAGATAACATGGGCTCGAAACGGCCCAACGGAATAACGTGCCGTTAATGGGTATAAAGTGATACACTTTTGTTTACGGGCCAGTTTCACCACGGGTCGTTAATGGGTGTAAAGTGATGCACTATTCATTACGGGCCAGTTTCACCACGGGCCGTTAATAGGCCAAGAGTAACATAGGGCCTGGTATGGGCCGAAAGACGTCATGGGCCATACATGGGCCAGAAGTGAAAATGGGCTAGAATCATATTGGATGGCCCAGATGACGCTACTGGGCCTAATTCGAATAGGGCGTAATGGGCCTTGGGTTAGCGGGCTGTAAATGGGCTATATGCGAACATGTCGTTAACAGGCTTTCCATGGACCGGCCTGCCACCTTTTGAGCAAGTCAAATGGGTCGGCCTTTTCACAGGAATGGGCCTCTGTTGGGCCGTGCCACATGTTGGCGTATCATAGGCGCCTTCTGTCCAATGAGTGGATGACATCTGTCCCAGCGATGAGCCGACACGTGTTTCCTCCAGCCAATGATGATTTTACACGTGGAAAATCCCCATTGGTCGGGGCTGTTAACGGGTTATCGGATCCAAAACCCGACTTGATAGCTTTACGGCATTCCGTTATGGTGGATGCCACGTGTCGGTCACCCTTAACGAAAGCACTTTTGTGATGCACGATATATCGTCATGGAAGTGGACACTTCCGTGATGATAATTCTGGTAATGTCATGGCACACTTCTACGACAGCACCGGTATGACTATCTTGATTCTGTCATAAAATCGTCATGGATGTACATGCATGATAGAAAACGCGACCTATTGTGACAAACACGTACCATCACAGAAGTGTATTTTTTTGTAGTGAGTGTCAGCTCAATTTCAAACCGGGACTATTGAGCTGCACATTAGACCCTTTTTCTACTAGTGCAGAAAAAAGGAAGAAGGGGGAAAAGGGGAAGCAAGGCAACAATGACTACTCATCCAAAGTACTCGCAAGCATCAGATCTATACTAAGTATGCATTGGTATCAAGTGGAATGTTTGTATCTATGGACTGGACTGCATAATGCCAGAATAGTGGGGGGAGGTCTAGCCTATCGAAGACTAGCATCTTCAAGCAGCTCCGAGCATCTTGCAGCATGTAGAAGAGTAAAGAATAGCAGTTTATAATTAACAAGCATGTTGTAGCATTAATGCCACGAGATCCTTCCTCGACTCCCTACAAGAAAGCAATCCAGCTGCCACATATCTCAAGTATCCATTTGTAGTTGTATAAGAGCAAGATATAAGTCTGAACGTCCGTTACCGTGGACACAACTATTAATAGATAAACTTCCCTGCAGGGGTGCACCACGTTTTCCAACACGCTTGATTACTCTGGCCGGACACACTTCTCTGGGTCAATGCCCGGCCTTGGAAGATCAACACGTCGCAGCCCTACCTAGGCTCAGCAGATAGGTCCCCGCCGGTCTACCTCCTAAGGACTCTGGGGTCTGGGCCCATCGCCCATTGCGCTCCGGGTCATTGCATACAGGGCGGGTCCAGGCTCCACCACTACAAGATGGTGCCGGCCCAGCCGTGCCGCACTGCTGAACTGGACGTCTGACAAAGCTTCGGCTAATACCACGACGCCGAGGCCCATAACTATTCTCGCATGGTGGTTGGTGCATAAAGGACAGAGGCCAACCTAGAACAAATACCCATACCATAGTGTATTATTAGCTTGCGGAGACAAACAGAGACTTGCGATTGAAAGTGACCCCGTCGCCCCGTCTCGTGGACTTACGGCAAGGGCCCAGAATGCCTGGCCGTGCCACGTAACCATCTTGCGGGTGCTCTTCGGGCCCGCCCGACTTTCACCAAGGTCCAAAGTAAAGTCAAGGTAATCGTGTGTCCAAACATAAAGGGGAAAACCCGAGGAATCACCCCCGGTGGATTGCACTCGATGTAATCATCAAGGTGAACGTAAGAGGAACCACCCTCGAGGTTCACACTTGAGGTGTTGCACGATAGAGCCGTATCAGGAAAGGTAAAGGACGAACCACCCTCGATGACCACGACCCAATAGCTTCACTATAGAGATCTCATCAGGAGTGATGTATGAGGTTCCACCCTCGGCACTTGATGGTAACTCTGCAGAGTCGAGCAACAAAAAGGGGCGTGATGTGATGTGAGGTGTCGGGCTCTGGTCGTCGATCACGTTCATCAAGTCGTCGATGATGAAGCAGGGGCAACAAGGACAAGGTGGGGTCACTGATGGATCACTAGTCAACCTATACTAAGCAGTTTAGGATAAGCAGGTAAGGTACAACATGAGGTACAAAAGCAGGCTATGCATCAGAATAGGAGCAATCAATTATAGTAGCAAAATCTAATGCAAGCATGAGAGAATGGAATGGGCGATATCGGGTTGATCAAAGGGGGGGCTTGCCTGGTTTCTCAGACGAGAAGGAGGGTCGTTGTCGACGTAATCGATCACAGTGGCATCAGCAACGGTCTCAGGGTCTATTGGAGAGAAGAGGGGGAAGAAACAGTAAATACAGGCAAACATATGCATAACAAGACAATAAGCGGTGCTAGGGGTGTTCTAGCGTAGTGCTAGGCGATATAGGTGTAGGGGGAATTCAACCGGGAATGTTTTCCCGGTTCCGGACCTTTGTCAGACAGATGACCGGAGGGGGAATGTTCCATGTTCAGATAGCTAGAGGCATGTGACAGGTAAACGGACCGCGCATTCGGGTTCGTCTCGTCGTTCTGAGCAACTTTCATGTAGAAAACATTTTCATCCGAGTTACGGATTATTTTGTATGATTTTTTTAGATTTAACAATATTATGGAATTATTATTAATTCGAAAAGAAATATTAAAATGCTAGATGCTCCCAGCACAGTGTACACAAAGTGTACACAGTGAATGCCAGGTGGGCCAGGGGGTCCCAGTTGACCAGTCCACATTGGCTGGTCAACAGGGGGTGGGGCCCCTATCATTGACTGACTTAACTAACTAACATATTTAAATAACTATCTAGGTAATTAGGCTAATTAAGCAGGTTAACTAAATTAATTGTATTACTAATTAATTACTCAATTGATTTTATTAATTATTATTTTTAGAAAAACACATTTTTTACAGGGCTGGCCCACTTGTAAGTGGCCCAGCGCCAACGGGGCAGGCGGCTTAACAGGCGCGGGCGTGGGCGCCCGCGATAGAGGCCATGGCGGGGCGACAACCACAGCGGGGTGCGGGATGGGGCTGGAGGGGACGAGGCGGCGCCGACAACGGGGAGGCCAGGCGAGGCCAGGGGCGGGGCGAGGGCGCGGCCGTTGAGCCAGCGGCGCGGGAGCGGGCGACGAGCAGGGGAAGCGTGGCGCTCGGGCGGCTGTGGCAGCAGTAGAAGACAGCGGAGGCGGGCTGCTGCAGCATCGGCGGTGGGGCAGCGGGCAAGCAGGGGGGCCGCGAGTGAGGGGGCCAGTAGTGGGAGGAGCGACCTCGCGCGGCCGGGTGACCGAGCTGCCGGCACCGGCAGCAACAACTTGTGCATGAGGCGTCGGCGGTGGTTAGCAGCAGCAGTAGGCGAATAAAGCGGGGGGCGCGGGGTTGAAGGCAGGTATGGCAGCGGCAGGGGCCGCGGGCAGCAGCAGCGCTCAGCGATGGCGATGCGGGGCACGGCGGCGAGGTAGCAGCCTCGGTCAACGGCTGGAGCAGGCAGCTGCGCACGAGGGCACCAGGAGCGGGGCGAGCGGTTGCGGTCGCGGATGCGCAACAACTACAGCAAGTAGGCAGGAGGCTGTAGGGGACGACCCTAGGCGCGCACCGCGAGGGAACTGGTCGCGACCGAGCGTGGGCGCAGCAGTGCGGTGCGGCGAACGGCGTCTACAAGCAGGGGAAGGAAGGGAACAGAGTAGGGGAGGGTAAGCTCACCCTCGTTGCCGGGGTTCGAGGGGCGATACGTGAGGAAGTCCGACGGGGAGGAGATGGGGAGGACGACGGCGAAGGTGACATTGATGGAGCAGTGACGTTGAGGCGATGCAGTGGGGCGACTGCAAGCTTCGGCGTCGGACTTGGGGTCGCGGGCGTCTAGATAAGGGAGCGGTGACGCGAGGGAGAGGGGGTAGCTAGGGTTCGGGGCGCCGAGGCTGGCTTTATAGGCATCGGGGTTCGCCGAGGGGCCGCCGGATGGCTGCCACGACAACGGTCGGTGCCATTGCTAGCAGGGAGGGGGAGGCAGTGCGCCTGGGCCGACCTGCTAGGTAGATGGGCTGGGTGGCCCAAGGGTGGGGAGGGTTTTTATTTTTATTAATTCTTTATACAGATTTACTTAATTTTAGAGCACTAAAACACTTTACCAAAAAGTTGGTTCACCACCACAATTACTTATGGAAAATTTGCCACAGTTTGTACATTTTAGTTTTGACATATGAAAACTTTTATTTTTTACTTTATTTTACATTTGAATTTGGATCAATGCGAGTTTAACAACAGTAAGCATGATGATGTGGCATCATTAGCAGGGAATTACTATAGCTTAAACATCCGGGCGTCACAATTCTCCTCCACTAAAAGAAATCTCGCCCCGAGATTTAGGAGATAGAGTAAGGGGGAAAGACTCGGGAAGGACGGAGCTCAACGCAAGATAGGTACCTGGGGGCTATCTGAGTGAACGTGGCATAGAGGCATCTCTCGAGTTGAAATTCAAGAAAGTCATCGAGAGCAAGAAGGTACCATAAGAAGTTTCAAGCGGATAGACAATCGTTCGAAAGGGGTTCAGAGCAATGGGAAAGTATTGCGTCTGATACTAGAATAGATCACTAGGAAGATGGCTCGTGATTTACATACGAAGCCAAGTGCGAGGAATAACTTAGAAAAAGAATTGGGATGCATAGAAGAGTCTGGTTCTGATCATGTGGAACTGTGGGTTATGGGCCCACCATGTGGGTTAAAAGCAGGAAGGGTGCTAACATTTGCATGGCCATGATAGCAAGGCAGGTCAGAGGATAGCCTATCAGTTATGTTGGCAACAACGTTGGTACCAAGGGCGAGGGACGAATAGAACCAGTTTCCTGCTCATTGAACGAGGCGGACCAGTAGGCAAAGTTCTCGCCCATCGGTGGCTACCAGAATGTCATCAACAATAGTAAGAAGGTCTTACTGACAGAGTTTGTACACATATATGTTTACATAAGCAAGGAATTATCACTACTCAGATATGTGAGGTTAAAAGAAAGGTTAAACGAAACAATGGAAAGGGAAGTGTAGGCTCGAATCAGTTATTGATATCCTCAAGTGTCTAACAACTCGGAACCCGTGGGAAATTTGAATCGGCAAGAAATAATACTTGATGAAAAACTCATAAGAAGCTATGTAGTTCCGTGATATTCTCGAGAACTAGAGGGTAATACTCGAAGGTAGAACATGATAGAGGTTGGACAGGTGAAAAAGATCTACACAGGACAAGTTCTTCAACTTTTCCGAGAAAGGGGATCAAAGAAGAGCAATATGGTCAGAACCACGGTTGTAACGGACCAAATATAGATACCCGACGAACTTATCACAGGGGGATTATTATTATAACAAGAAGCTTCCATGATAAGTTCCACATCGGGTCCATGGGCGTGAACACAAAGGTTCAAGGTCGACTCCCACTTCTCTAATGTGCAACTTCCATTCACTCCTAGCATTCGAAGAAGTTGTAGCATTGAAATTTTACCTGGCGAAAATTCAGTAGCGTATAACCCACATAAGTTTCGAGTTCACGCGGATCTAGGGAAGACATAGATTCAACCCAAAGGGGCATCTTAGGATCATATACCACAGACTTTAGGAATAAATAACTCAAGCTTGAAAGAAGAGCATGGTTGACAAGAGCGGGGGATACAATTTACCAAAGGCATTATGTATCCGGGAAAGGCTCACAAGGTTATTGAATACGAAGGATGTTGTCGGATAAAATCCAACAAAGGATCTGGTGGTCCACAAGGGATCTGATGTGAGCAACGATACTCAACCAGAAGAAGAAAGGATGCAAGGAGATTAGGTTACAGAAGCACCTGACTAATTCAGAGCTCAAATACAAAGGAATTATGATCCCAAATCAAGGGATCAGAAGAAAACGCTCTGATAAAAATGGATAAGTTGAATAGACTTAGGGCACAACCGATGGCAATTTTATTGGCCGAGAACTAGCTCATGTTCAGGAAGACGTTTGAGCCAGAATGATAATCTATAAGGACCAACTAATTATTGTGACTACTCACAAACATATCAAATCGAAAGACTCGAAATGATAATGAGAAAGGACGTCAATGGATATATCTAGGCATATGGAATTAACCAGAGTGTAGGCATGTAAGACCTTCTATAACAATAGGCGACAGAGGTCCTCGAAAGCTCGGATGGTATTACTAAATATCTTATGAATCATAAGAATAACTGGGGATGAATGTATACTCAATAAGAGCGAGTAATTATCCGTAGGGATATTCATGCGGCAAGGAACTAGATGGCAGTATGCATAAAGAATTGGCGGAACATCGAAGACTATTTCAGGAAATCTTGTAATAACAAGAGCAACTGGGGATGAAGGTATGATCGACAACATAGGTATTTAAACCTAAGGATTTATCGGTGGTAGGGATCGCAACGGCGAAGGGTACAAGGGACTCGGTAAAACATCCGAAAGTATCTTCAGAATCTTCTGGTACACCAAGCAATCATCTGGAGTGAGGCGCTCTCCGAAAGAAAGTATTTACGAGATCCTAGAGTTAGAGTTAACAAAATCATTTAACCCAAATAGAAGAGAGATCAGAGTCCCAGAGTATAGATGGGGAGTAAAAGGTCCTAATACCACCCAATGGCGACCTGGGCCCCTAAGCCGCACAGCCATGTTAGTAAATCAGTTTTTCAAAGACTAGACTCAACTTTGGCCAATGAGTTGGAAAGGGAGATCCTACAAGCAGTCGGCTTTGATACCAACTTGTGACGCCCTCGATTCGTACACTAATCATACACGCAAATGTGTACGATCAAGATCAGGGACTCACGGGAAGATATCACAACACAACTCTAGACACAAATCAAAACAATACAAGCTTTATATTACAAGCCAGGGGCCTTGAGGGTTTGCATACATAAGTCGATATGCAAGAGTCAGCGGAAGATACAATATATGAGTACAGACATAAGTTAAACAAGACTGCCTTAAGTAGGCTAGCACAAAAGCAACACGATCGAAGAGGCAGGGCCTCCTGCCTGGGACCTCCTAAATACTCCTGGTCGTCAGCGGGCTCCACGTAGTAGTAGGCACCCTCTGGGTAGTAGCAGTAGTCGGCGGGGGTGGCATCATCTTGCTCCTGGGATCCACCACCTGGTTGCGCCAACCAGAAAGAAGGAAGAAGGGGGAAAAGGGGAAGCAAGGCAACCGTGGGTACTCATCCAAAGTACTCGCAAGCATCAGATCTATAATAAGTATGCATTGGTATCAAATGGAAGGTTTGTATCTGTGGACTGGACTCTAGAATGCCAGAATAGAGGGGGAAGGCCTAGCCTATCGAAGACTAGCATCTTCAAGCAACTCTGAGCATCTTGCAGCATGTAGAAGAGTAAAGAATAGTAGTTTATAATTAACAAGCATGTTGTAACATTAATGCCCGGAGATCATTCCTCGACTCCCTGCGAGAAAGCAACCCCAGAGCCACATATCTCAAGTATCCATTTCTAGTTGTATAAGATCAAGATATAAGTCTGAGCGTCCATTACCGTGGACACGACTATTAATAGATAAACTTCCCTGCAGGGTGCACCACATTTTCCAACACACTTGATTACTCTGGCCGGACACACTTCTCTGGGTCAATGCCCAGCCTCGGAAGATCAACACGTCGCAGCCCTACCTAGGCTCAGCAGAGAGGTCCCCGCCGGTCTACCTCCTAAGCCCTCCGGGGTATGGCCCATCGCCCGTTGCGCTCCGGGTCGTTGCATACCGGGCGGGTCCAGGCTCCACCACTACAGGATCATGCCGGTCCAGCCGTGCCGCACTGCTGAACTGGACGTTTGACAAAGCTTCGGCTGATCCCACGATGCCGAGGCCCATAACTATTCTCGCGTGGTGGTTGGTGCATAAAGGCCAGAGGCCAACTCAGAACAAATACGCAAACCATAGTGTATTATTAGCTTAAGGAGATGAGCAGAGACTCACGATCGAATGTGACCCCGTCGCCCCATCTAGCGGACTTACGGCAAGGGCCCAGAATGCCCGGCCGTGCCACGTAAACATCTTGTGGGTGCTCTCCGGGCCCGCCCGACTATCACCAAGGTCTCAAGTAAAGTCAAGGTAACCGTGTGTCCAAACGTCAAGGGGAAAACCTGAAGAATCAGCCCAGTGGATTCCACTCGATGTAATCATTAAGGTGAACGTAAGAGGAACCACACTCGAGGTTCTCACTTGAGGTGTTGCACGACAGAGGTGTATCAGGAATGGTGAAGGAGGAAACACCCTTGATGACCACGACGGAATAGCTACACTACAGAGATCTCACCAGGAGTGATGTATGAGGTTCCACCCTCAGCACTTGATGGTAACTCTGTAGAGTCGAGAAACAAAAAGGGGCATGATGTCATGTGGTGTCGGGCTCTGGTCGTCGATCACGTGGATCGAGTCAACGATGATGAAGCAGGGGCAACAAGGACAAGGTGGGTCACTGATGGATCACTAGTCAACCTATACTAAGCAGTTTAGGATAAGAAGGTAAGGTACAACAGCTGGTACAAAAGCGGCTATGCATTAGAATAGGAGCAATCAATTACAGTAGCAAAATCTAATGCAAGCATGAGAGAATGGAATGGGTGATATCGGGATGATCAGGGGGGGGGCTTGCCTGGTTGCTTAGACGAGAAGGAGGGTCGTCGTTGACGTAGTCGATCATAGTGGCATCAGCAGTGGTCTCAGGGTCTACCGGAGAGAAGAGGGGGAAGAAACAGTAAATATATGCAAACATATGCATAACAAGACAATAAGCGGTGCTAGGGGTGTTCTAACGCAGTGCTAGGCGATATAGGTGTAGGGGGAATTCAACCGGGAATGTTTTCCCAGTGCAGGACCTGTGTCAGACAGATGACCAGAGGGGGAATGTTCCATGTTCAGATATCGAGTGGCACGTGATAGGTAAATTGACCGCTTATTCGGGTTCGTCTTGTCGTTCTGAGCAACTTTCACTTAGAAAACATTTTTATCCGAGTTACGGTATATTTTCTATGATTTTTTTAGTTTTAACAATATTATGGAATTATTATTAATTCACAAATAAATATTAAAATGCTAGATGCACCCAGCATAGTGTACACATAGTGTATACAGTGATTGCCAGGTGGGCCAGGGGGTCCTAGTTGACCAATCAACATTGACTGGTCAACAGGGGGTGGGGCCCCTATCATTGACTGACTTAACTAACTAACATATTTAAATAACTAACTAGATAATTAGGCTAATTAAGCAGGTTAACTAACTTAATTAATTGTATTACTAATTAATTACTTCATTGATTTTATTATTTATTATTTTTAAGAGAACACATTTTTTACAAGGCTGGCCCACTTGTAAGTGGCCCAGCACCAATGGGGCAGGCGGCTTAACAGGTGCGGGCGTGGGCGCCCGCAACAGAGGCCATGGCGGGGCGGCAACCACGGCAGGGTGGGGGCTGGGGCCGGAGGGGACGGGGCGGCGCCGGTAATGGGGAGGCCAGGCAAGGCCAAGGGCAAGGGCGCGGCCGTCGAGCCGGTGTAGCGTGAGTGGGCGACGGGCAGGGGAAGCGCGGCACTTGGGCGGCTGCGGCGGCAGCAAAAGATGGCGGAGGTGGGCTACTGCAGCATTGGTGGTGGGGCGACGGGCGAGCAGGGGGCCGCGAGCGAGGGGGGCAACAGTGGGAGGAGCGACCTCTCGCGATTGGGTGGCCGAGCTGCCGGCACCTGCACCGGCAGCAGCAACTTCTGCATAAGGCGACGGCGGTGGTTAGCACCAGCAGTAGGCGAAGAAAGTGGGGGGCGCGGGGTTGAAGGCAGGTGTGGCAGCAGCAGGGGCCACGGGCAGTAGCAGCGCTCAGCGATGGCGATGCAGGGCATGACAGCAAGGTAACAGCCTCGGTCAACGGCGGGAGCAGGCGGCTGCGCACGGGGGCAGCAGGAGCGGGGCGAGCGGTTGCGGTCGCGTATGCGCAGCAACTGCAACAAGTAGGCAAGGGGCTGTAGGGGACGACCCTAGGCGCGCACGGCAAGGGAACAAGTCGCGGCCGAGTGCGGGCGCAGCGATGCGGTGCGGCGAATGGCATCTTCAAGTAGGGGAAGGAAGGGGAACAGAGTAGGGGAGGGTAAGCTCACCCTTGTTGCTGGGGTTCGGGCGGCGATACATGAGGGAGTCCGACGGGGAGGAGAAGGGGAGGACGACGGCGAGGGTGACATGGACCACTAGCGGAGCCACCTCCCGGCGACCCCGGGAAGCTGCCCGTGCTAGTCCAGAAATTTGCTTCTAAGCGCTAGTGTTAATCAACCATTGGAAGCAAATTTTCTTTGGGCAGATGGCAGCTCAAACTATCACAGTTAACTCTTGCCCGGGCTGTATTCACGGGCTAGCTCCGCCACTGACATGGACAGAGCGGTGACGTCGAGGCGACACAGTGGGGCGCCGGCGAGCTTCGGCGTCGGCCTCGGGGCCGCGGGCGTCTAGATCGGGAAGCGGGGGCGCGAGGGAGAGGGGGTAGCTAGGATTCGGGGCACCAAGGCTGGCTTTATAGGCGTCGGGGTTCGCCAAGGGGCCGCCGGATGGCTGCCATGGCAACGGCCGGTGCTATGGCAGGCATTGACGCTGCCCACGATCTCCCCTGTGAACAGGGAGGGGGAGGCAGTGCGCCTAGGCTGGCCTGCTAGGTAGATGGACCGGGTGGCCCAAGGGTAGGGAGGTTTTTTTTAATTCTTTATATAGATTTATTTAATTTTAGAGCACTAAAACACTTTACCAAAAAGTTGGTTCACCACCGTAATTACTTATGGAAAATTTTCCACAGTTTGTACATTTTAGTTTTGACATAAGAAAACTTTTATTTTTGACTTTATTTTAAATTTGAATTTGGATCAACGCGAGTTTAACAACAGCAAGCATGATGACGTGGCATCATTAGCAGGGAATTACTATAGCTTAAACATACAGGCATCACAACTTACAACTCGATATTACAACTCTATATTAGAACAAAAATATGACTCTATATGAATGCCTCCGGCGGTGTACCAGGATGTGCGATGATCTAGCGTAGCAATGACATAAAAACGGACAAGTCATGAAAACATCATGCTAGCTATCTTACGATCATGCAAAGCAATATGAAAATGAATGCTCAAGTCATGCATATGATGATGATGGAAGTTGCATGGCAATATATCTCGGAATGGCTACGGAAATGCCATGATAGTGTAACAGCCTAGTTTTTGGCCATTTTCTTTTTCTTTTGATTTATTTGGTTTTTGCTCTATTTTTCTTTTTGGAGTGGTTCCGTGGCCTTGCCACCTAGGAAATCATCCTCATTCCCCCTCCCGAGTGGCTAATCATTCTCAAAACCTTGCCAAGATCATGTCACTTCACTCCTTGACCAAACCCTAAACTCTTTTTCTAGGGAAAATTCCTTTTTCTATTAAAGGAATAGCCTTATCTACCCTAGGTTGAGAAGCAACCTATATTTCTGTCCATCCAAAAATCCCCAAATAATTCTCATAATTCCTTTGGGTCATATATAGCTCAAATATGCGCAAATATTTCCTAGGCCAGTTCAAAAATAATTTCCCAACATTCCTTTTTCTATTATGTCCTGAATGGCACTTTGTGAAGGAAGTGTCATTTATATTTTTCCTAGTGGCACCCAACCTTTTTGGGCATGCTTATATGTCCAAATAATTGCCTCATGCACAAGTTCAACTTTATTTGCCTAGCCAATCTTCCTCAATGAATTTTCAAATTTTTTGTCAAATAGAAGGCTTTGTGAAGGAAGTACTAGCTAGGAGTATCCAAATGTGTTGAACTTTTGCACACTCCTTAATGTGCTCATATTAACGCCCTCCACCCATTTGATGTCCCATCCAATCATCTATGTGAGAACAGGAGCAAATCTTTGATTCTGGCAATATTTTCAGGTTGTGAAGCAAGTGTGTTTATATTGCTTCCAAAATCCTGATAAATTACCAGATAATTCCTCTACCAATAAAAATCTCTCCACCCAATTTGGCATCATTTCAATGAGCCATTTGATCACCAAAATTATTTCAAGTTTCTGGACAGAAATGTTGTTTGTGAAGCAAGTGCCATTTTGGCTTGTCCATTTGGCATGAGCTTTTTACAGCATCTCCATATGTCCAAATAATCAAGCCATGCCCAATTTCAGCTCAAGTTGATACTCTATGTGAGAGCATTATCATAATCTTCATTTCTGGACCAAAAATGCAGTTGTGAAGCAACTACATTAGAACTTGGTCCATTTCTCCTAAAACTCCCCAGGACTGTAGTCTTTCCTAGCCTAAACACCCCAGACATAACACTTGACACATAGCATCTCTCTGTTGATCACACTTAGTTGATAAAGTTTACTGCAATAAACTTTAGAGCTCACGTACCATTTAAGAACTGCACCTTTAACCGAGTGTCAGGACCCCAACTCGATGCCACATCGATCTAGCATGTAACACCTCATATCACTTTGCGGCCTCACGCACGGTATTCCCACGGGTGTCGCCTTACCTTTGCCCGGGACCGTTTGCGCCTTTTGGCACACGTATATGACAGTGTCGCTAGCATCCATATGATAAGGAGCCCGGGCTGACATGGCTAGTCGTAAACCCAAAGTGGCACAGACTTACAGGGACAGGCATCCATGACCCAGCATCGAACGTGTCGGTCATCAGCGAGTGAATCCAGGCTGTAGCACTGGGCTAGCAGGACTCCGGTGAACCGGGCTGTAGCAGGCTAACAGGACTCCGGTATTCATCCCGTGACATTTCCCCGAAGGGACAGACACAGGAACGAAGAAGGACACATGCCGGCCAGCCTAAGTGTTCCGGAGCAGTAGCAAGCTACCATGGCTCGGTGGAAACACTAGGAGACATTTCCCCGTAAGAGAGGCTACTAAAGATAAACAACTAGATGGTCAGATCCCACACATACCAAGCATCTCAATAACATACACACAATATGCTCGATATGTGCAACTACAACATGGCATCACAACATGACTCTACAACTCAAGTATTTTAATCAATAGGCTCCGGGGAGCGAGATATTACAAACATGGGTCTCATGACCCAACAATCAGAGCATACAAGTCAAAGCACAAGCGGAAGCTATCATGTCTGAGTACAGACAACTATAAATGAAAAAGGCTGAGAAGCCTGACTATCTACCAGATACTGCCGAGGCACAAGATCGTAGCTGAGGTAACAAGCTAAACGTCGAAGACCACGCGGAATTACTAGTGAGACTGAAGTCTCTCTGCAAAAACATAAAATAGGCAAACGTGAGTACAAATGTACCCAGCAAGACTTACATCAGAACTCTCTGCATATGCATCATTATCAACAAAGGGATGGTGGGGTTTAACTGCAGCAAGCCAGCTTTGACTCGGTGGCTATCCTGAACTACGACTGCAAGCGACTCTTTGAGGTGGCGCACACGAGTCCACATATTCACCATATCAATACACCACTATGGATTCGCTCCCGTCTCCCTACGAGAACGCCATCCATAGCACTCACGCTTATCTTGCGTATTTTAGAGTATCCACTTTCACTTGTCTATGAACTGATATAAGCAACCCAGAAGTCCTTTTCCGCGGACACGGCTATTCGAATAGATGATGTTAACCCTGCAGGGGTGTACTTCTTCATACATGTTTCCACCACTTAGCGTCTGCACACGACATGTGCTCGGCAGACTTCAAGCGAAAGCCGACGTGGGTGTAGACCACGACCTACCTAAACACTCAAGTCTCTAGTCCAGGTTTATCGCATATTCGGGTTCCATCCATGAGGAGATCCGGCCGGAGTTTCGCTCACAGCCCCAAACGATGTGAACAGGGTTCCCGAGATACCAAACGGGCATCCGGTACACCGTGCCACGTACCTACCGCATCACAGCCCACCCCTACGGTCAGCGCTGTTGTCACATCCCTAGCTTCTGGTAATGCACTAGGCTAGACCTCTTGCTGCATCATGTTTAAATTCAAATGAAACTTGAATTGAGGAATTTTCAAAGCCTCAGAAGACCTCTAAAAATAACCAACATTTAAATTTCATCAAATGAGTCCAAGAAAATGTTCCTGTTAATCCATGGAAATATTGGTGAGACGTAAAATTTAAACCAATATTTTTGGAGTCACAGAGATATTTATTTTGGCCATTTGAATTAATCCAATAGCTATTTTCTTTGGATTTATATTTATTATATATTAAATATGACTCCAATAATTCTGGAAGTTTGTGAGTGGCTTTGTATATATTTTAGCAAGCCACATAAAAATCTACAGAATTTATTTAAATGATTTAGTTGTTAAACTAAATCAAAACAAACAGAACAAAAATAAAACAGAACAGTAAATAAGAAAAAAAAGAGAGAGAGAAGCCCACTTACCTGCAGCCCCACCTAGCGCCCATCTGGCCTAGCACCCGTGCAGCCCAGCCGGCCCGGCTCCTCCCGCGGCCCAGCCCACCTCCTCCTCCCCCTTGTCTTCTTCCTCCTCTGCCAGGAGGACGGACACCGCACGCACGCGCGCACGCGGAGGCCTCCACCTCCTGCTTCGCCGTGGCAGCCTCCCCGACCCCCTCGCGACGCCACGAAGATGGCCCCGACCCCCCTCGATCGTCTCTCTCTCTCTGGACCCCCTCCTCCTCCTCTGTTCTTCCTCCCTCTCGTCACCGAACGCACCTGGGAGCGCCGCTCGCCGTA
>NC_041391.1:90901538-90914638 GCF_002162155.2 Triticum dicoccoides | reverse complement strand
TTTCCCCTCTAGTGCACCGCAGCGTCGAGCCCGAGCTCGCCCGAACTCCGGCGACCGCCAAAGTCGTCGCCGGCGACGTCTCCGGCCACCCCGAGCTCAACCATCACCACCAAGAGCTGCGGCTCGTTCCCAGGAGCTCGTAGATGCTCTCCGCCTCCCGTTTGGTGGCCGTAACGTGCAAATGCACTTTCTCCGCCGTCTCGGCCTCGCCGGCGTCAAGCCGCCGGCGGGTTAGGCCCCGCTGACCAGGGGTTTGACCCCCCCTGGGTCAATGACATGTGGGCCCGGCCCTGACTAATTCTAGTTTAGGATTAGTTTAAAGTTAATCAATTCTGTTAATTAATCGTGACACTGACAGCAGGGCCCCACCTGCCATTGACACTAAACAGCCCTGGGTCACTGACCAGTGGACCCCACTGGTCAGGTTTGACCTGGAGGCGCCCTGTTGACCTGCTGACGTCAAGGTGATGTCATGCTGACGCATTAAATGATTTTCTGGATTTAAAATAAATCAGAAAATTCCAGAAAATTGTTTAAACTTCAATAAATCATAGAAAATTAACCGTAACTCCAAATGAAATAAATTATATATGAAAAATTATCAGAAAAATTCAAGGAATCCATCTGTACCATTTTCATGCATGTTAGAACTACTTATCACTACTGTTTAGGGCAAATGAAGTGAATGACATTTGAATAATCACATATGGAGTTTGAATTTGAATCTTGTATTCAAACCAACTTCATTTAACTTGTTGCTAGATGCATTAGCCCAAAACACATTCATTTTGCCATGTCATGATCATGCATCATATTGTGCATTGCATTGATTGTGTTTCCTTCTGTGTTGCCGGTATTTGTCCCCTCTCGATAGACGTGATACCGAGGATGTGATCGTTGACACTGATGAAGACTCAATGTTATCTTCAGAAGTGCCAGGCAAGCAAAACCCCCTTGTTCATTCCGATAAAATCCCACTCTCTCGCTCCTGCTCTCTTTTACTACATTAGGACAACACTGATTCATCTGTTACTTGCTGCGGTAGCTGAACCCCTTTATCCTTTGCATGACCTGTCATTGCCACAGTAAATTGATGAAACCCACTAGCATGAGTAGGAGTTGTTTGAGCCCTGTTGTGCCTACTCATTCATGCTTGTTTGTCATGCCTGCTACTGCTTAGAGTTGAGTCAGGTCTGATTCATCGGGGATGAATCAGAGGCGTGTGAACATGTCCCAATGTGCGTGAGCTAAGTGTGCGAACACGATTTGGTAAAGGTAGCGGTGAGAGGCCATGTACGAGTACATGGTGGGTTGTCTCATTGCAGCCGTCCCCAGGAACTGAGTTCTGTGTTTGTGATCCATGATCAGTTACTACCACACATTGGGCTCCGGGCGCTCCAAGCTCTCTCGACTTATTAATCAACTTGATCTCTGTCCAGGAGTTGCAACTAGTTTCTGGTGTTTGTAGGTAGTGTTAGTAGTCTACCAAGTGGCACCCGGTACAGGTGGGCTTGGGACAGACTAGGCACCGTGGCACGGTGTACCAAGTGGCACCCGGTTGGTGGGCTTGGGAACCCTGCACACATCGTTTGGGGCCGTAAGCGACACCCCGGCCGGATCTCCTTGCGGATGGAACCTGAATAGGCGATAAACCTGGACTAGAGACTTGTTCGGTTAGTTAGGTCGTGGCCGACTCCCTCGCCCGGCTTCCGCTTGAAGGTTGCCGAGGTACATGACGTGTACAGGGCGATAAGTGGCGAAAGCGTGTGTGAAGAGGTACACCCCTGCAGGGTTAACATCATCTATTCGAATAGCCGGATTCCTCGGATATGGAAACGTGGACCCCTTGTACAGTTCATAGACAATTGAAAGTGGATACTCTAAAATACGCAAGATAAGCGTGAGTGCTATGGATGGCGTTCTCGTAGGGAGACGGGAGCGGATCCATAGTGGTGTATTGGTTGGTGAATATGTGGACTCATGTGCGCCACCTCAAAAGAGTTACTTGCAGTCGTAGTTCAGGATAGCCACAGAGTCAAAGCTGGCTTGCTACAGTTAACCCCCACCACCCCCTTTGTTGATAATGATGCATATGTAGTTAGTTCTGATGTAAGTCTTGCTGGGTACATTTGTACTCACGTTTGCCTATTTTATGTTTTTGCAGAGAGACTTCAGTCTCACTAGTAATTCCGCGTGGTCTTCCACGTTTAGCTTGATACCTCAGCTACGTTCTTGTGCCCTCGGCAGGATCTGATAGATAGTCAGGCTTCTCAGCCTTTTTCATTTATAGATGTCTGTACCCAGACATGATAGCTTCCGCTTGTGCTTTGACTTGTATGCTCTGATTGTTGGGTCATGAGACCCATGTTTGTAATATCTCGCTCCCCGGAGTCTATTGAATAATTACTTGAGTCGTAGAGTCATGTTGTGATGGCATGTTGTGTTTGCACATATCGAGCATATTGTGTGTATGTTATTGAAATGCTTGGTATGTGTGGGATCTGACCATCTAGTTGTTTATCTTCAGTAGCCTCTCTTACCGGGAAATGTCTCCTAGTGTTTCCAACGAGCCATGGTAGCTTGCTACTGCTCCGGAACACTTAGGCTGGCCGGCATGTGTCCTTCTTCATTCCGGTGTCTGTCCCTTCGGGGAAATGTCACGCTTTGTGTGCCGGAGTCCTGTTAGCCCGCTACAGCCCGGTTTACCGGAGTCCTGCTAGCCCAGTGCTACAGCCCGGACCCACTTGCTGATGACCGACATGTTCGAAGCTGGGTCATGGATGCCTGTCCCTGTAAGTCTGTGCCACTTTGGGTTTACGACTAGTCATGTCAGCCCGGGCTCCTTATCACATGGATGCTAGCGACACTATCATATACGTGAGCCAAAAGGCGCAAACGGTCCCGGGCAAAGGTAAGGCGACACCCGTGGGGATACCGTGCGTGAGGCCGCAAAGTGATATGAGGTGTTACCGGCTAGATCGATGTGACATCGAGTCGGGGTCCTGACAGCGTTGGTATCAGAGCTTGACTGCCTGTAGGATTACCAAGCCAAACTGGTCGAAGTTGAGTCTAGAAATTCTTTAGTTATATAAGGGAATTGATTGTGGGATGGAACGTAAGGCTCTTTTTACTCCTTATACCTCATGGCCTTCTGATCTGAGTCATCATCTTCTCTTCTACGGGGATTAAGAACTAGGTCTTCTCATCTTTCTATCAGGATCACGTGTTACTAATCCGTAGACTTATAAGATTGTTGGATTAGGCCTTAGTTCAGTTTCTACCTCTGTATGTTAATTGCTGATCTCGAAACCTTGATATTGTGCTTCTGAGTGGTTATGCCACCATTTTTGTGAATGTCTCAAATCTTTTCTGAGCGTTTACAGCCGTTATGCTGTCCGAGTCATCCCAGGTTTCTAAATAGTCGGATGCATTTGCAAATCCCTTCCTCCTGTTTCCGATGTGCCTTTGGTCAGATTAATCACACAAATCAGTGAGTTGAGGTACTTTACTGCCTCGACCTTTATGTTGGAGTTACTACTATGACCCTAGGTGTCTTAGGGGATCATCTAGTAATTTAGCCATGATTTGTGTTCCCAGTGTGATGATTCTGGCCATCATCCTCGAAAGCATCCCGTGATGCCATTTAGTTAGTAGGTATTCTACTCCTGGGTTCTGAACACGAGATTCACTCTACTTATTTCGTGTTGATAGTGTTTGCTAGTTCCTTTAGGATATTAGTAACCTTTGCGATAGTCCTTAAGGTCCGTGGTATCTTTTTCTTCCAAATACCATGAACTACTTATGGCAGAAGTTCCTCGTTGAACTGAAATATCACAACAGGATTATTCTTGATGAGTTCTCCGTTATATATTGTGACTCTGCCAGATCTACTTTTCTGCATGGGTTATCCGGAAGAAACATGTGGAATTCGTTCGACATACCAATCTATGCATCCACAACTCAGAAAATTATATATTCCTTTGAGTTGTTCTCTTTAGTTGTCTTCTGACCCTCGTCCATCAATTGATAGTCAAGATTATGTGTGCATTCGTTCATCGATGCCTATTACTCTTGTGGTCCGTCAAGCCATTCTATCGCAGAACGACTAGGAGAAACAAACTCCAGTACCTCTTCCATATCCAGGATTGGGTCAAAGAAGTTGTGCTCCGCAGATCAAATTGCTAATCCAGTCTTTGTTCTGTTCTACCTTGGAGTATTACCATCTTTATATCGGGATTGTTATAGGAATTGCACACCAGCCTATGAACTCTTGGTACAGTGATACTTCTTGCCATCATTAGTCATTCCTCGGTCTTCGTGTTGATGCAACCGGAATACCGACAAATGAATTGTGATGTGTGAAATCAATACGCCTAGCAACCTCGTTGCTGGGTAGTTAAAAGACAATAATTTTATTCTTAATGTGTTGGTTATTGAATCATCATTCTAAGATTGATCGTGCTACCTAGACCATTCTCCTGGTTCACTCCTCGATCGATGAGTTAGGATTATTTCAAATTCTTGCTCTACTGATCATATCGTCTTGCCCTGAAAAGCAAGATTGTTCTCGAGCTTAGTAACATACCGGTGGCTCGTGATTTTCTGAATATCTTCTCAGAAGTATTACCAGGTTGTCACCTGACCGCTATGTTGAGCTCGTGATCAAGTTGGTTTCTTGTGAACCACCTTCTCTCCAAGAATCAGTGTTAGATATCCCTGAGCTAGTTGGTTAAGCTAAACAATAACTTGGAGGGTTGGAAGATAAAAGCTTGCCTGACTTAGTTCGTTCCAAAGGGATATTCTTGTGTAGTGTGTGTTGAAGAAAGATGATATCTTCATCGATTGGTTCCTGTGATCAGTTGCTGGACCTATTGTCTTATCAATCCTTTGATTTGAGTGTGGGCTACCGTCAAATCAAGTCAGAACCAACGATGTTCGTAATGTTGTCTTCCTCGTGGTTGATCCCTCGAGCATACACCATTATATCTTTTGGGTCTGACCAATGCTATCACCGTGTTCACACGATGGTGGAAGTCCAGTGATATGGAAATTCCGATGAGTTGTTGTTGAGCCCATTGACAACATTCTTATCTCCTCCATGATGTTGTTGAACATTAAGTTAGTGTTGGAAACTTTTGAAAGCATTTTCTTCATGCCCCGTTCATGAAGTATATGTTTGGATAAAAGAAGTGACTTCCTATGATTCACGTGCATTTGATGTAAGTTGCCGACGTGAATTCGAGAAAGCATGTTTTTGCCTCCTCTGGAACCATCCCAAGTCAGTTATGCACGTGCGAAGTATTCTGTGGTTTGATAGACTGATCATCTTCATTCCATATGTGTATCCTAGCACATCAAGCCACCGACTGATTTGTTCAAGGAGAAGGAGTATCTTCATAAGAGCTAATCCGGACTTATGAAAGAACTTCGATATCCTCGATGATGGCTCCCAACCAGAACTCGGTAGTGTTTTATTGTAAGACTACCAGGTGGGCATGCTTGTCTGGGACAACGTGTTCACATGTTTGTAGCAGAACCAGCTCATGTTTTGGAGCTTGCTATCGTAGTTCATTTCCCGAGAATCTTGCAACGTCATCTCGTCGATTTGTGTTGCAAACTTTCATTTTTCTTCCTAGACTCGATGAGTCTGGAATATCCTGACACCAACCAGATCTGAGTCTCAGGCAGATATGATGGTTGGAACATTTCCCAAGAACTATAATATTGGTCCCTCGATAACTGGTAAAGTGGATGTCGTGGCCAACACACCCAGCCGGAAGACCTATTATTGTAGTATCTTGGTTGAGGAAGTTAGCCACCTCCCCATAAGGATTTCGTAGGATTTACCTCCGTAACTGTTCCTTATGGATTCTATTGCTCCCGAAGTCCGACCTTTTACTTGATGTTCTAGATATCAAACCATATCTATGGGTGTATTACGCTAGCACATTAAGGAGATCATTAGAAGCGGAGTGTTGAATGTCTTTCGGTCGATTATCCAGATTTCGTCCCCTTGGCCTCGCTAAGGTGAAATCCGAGAAAGTGTTATCCTCCTTTGCATCTGCATCCTCCATCACCATTCATCATGGTAGTAAGTTGTGTTGCCAGGATCCTTGACACGGATGTTGGTAAAACTTTGATGAATATGGAAATGCTCAAGTTCTTGAGAGCACGCACAAGCGCTACGTGTTATCATCGGCACTAACCGAGGTTGCTCTCTGTTTCCTCGGCAATGCTATGATCTTTCAAACATAGAATCCACTCTCCTTGTTGGGTTTTTCCCCAGTTACCAGAATCATTCCCAGCATTTGCATTTTGTTCCTAGCTTGCACCGCCAATGTGCCATTCTACCATGGGTCTCTTCCATCTCCGGTGATAAGCAAATTCATCCATTACGTTGTCTTCAACAAGGTAATCCACATCATCCAAGTCCGAGTATGCCATTCTACCGACCCCGCCAATCGATTGCTGTGATTTGCCTTAGGCTGATATAGAGAGTCTCAGTGATCTCTATATCAAAGGTAATTCTTTTTGCCACTTAATATAATAATCTACGAATCACCCTTCTCCAGGATGTTTCGTCGTGGTGTCATGGCAACTCAACTCCTCGCTACGTGGACAATCGTTTACCACCTTCTTAAGTGTGGAATTGTTGTCCACCTAGTGAACCTTCGTCATCCGTTTCTTCCACCCCTCTTGATGTGTATCTCGTGTCTCAACCCGAGAGATGGTCCTATGTCTCATTCCGTGAGCTGTTCGATCTTCGAGAAGATCGACCCCTCTAGAGTCTCCTTCTTCCCTCCATGTCATGTTGACAGGAATTCTCAGAGCAAGACGACAAGACAAAGATGGTGTTCAAATCAACGTTCATTTGAAGTGCAACCGGGATCGTGAAGATTATACTAGTTTGCGTTCCCCTTTCACCTTACCCTACGCTTGAATCTCGAGGCGAGATTCTTGTTTAGTGGGGGTGAGTTGTCACATCCCTAGCTTCTGGTAATGCACTAGGCTAGACCTCTTGCTGCATCATGTTTAAATTCAAATGAAACTTGAATTGAGGAATTTTCAAAGCCTCAGAAGACCTCTAAAAATAACCAACATTTAAATTTCATCAAATGAGTCCAAGAAAATGTTCCTGTTAATCCATGGAAATATTGGTGAGAGGTAAAATTTAAACCAATATTTTTGGAGTCACAGAGATATTTATTTTGGCCATTTGAATTAATCCGATAGCTATTTTCTTTGGATTTATATTTATTATATATTAAATATGACTCCAATAATTCTGGAAGTTTGTGAGTGGCTTTGTATATATTTTAGCAAGCCACATAAAAATCTACAGAATTTATTTAAATGATTTAGTTGTTAAACTAAATCAAAACAAACAGAACAAAAATAAAACAGAACAGTAAATAAGAAAAAAAAGAGAGAGAGAAGCCCACTTACCTGCAGCCCCACCTAGCGCCCATCTGGCCTAGCACCCGTGCAGCCCAGCCGGCCCGGCTCCTCCCGCGGCCCAGCCCACCTCCTCCTCCCCCTTGTCTTCTTCCTCCTCTGCCAGGAGGACGGACACCGCACGCACGCGCGCACGCGGAGGCCTCCACCTCCTGCTTCACCGTGGCAGCCTCCCTGACCCCCTCGCGACGCCACGAAGACGGCCCCGACCCCCCTCGATCGTCTCTCTCTCTCTGGACCCCCTCCTCCTCCTCTGTTCTTCCTCCCTCTCGTCACCGAACGCACCTGGGAGCGCCGCTCGCCGTAGCCATGACCACGGCCACCCCCTCCCCTCTCCGACGTGCTCCCGAGCTCCTGCACCTCGTCGCCAACCCCCTCACCGAACCACGTGACCGGAAGGGCCCCGAGCAGCCGCCATCGTCATCATCTCCGAGCTTCGGCCCCGGTGCTGTCTCCGTCGAATTCGGCCACTCCGGCGCGCCCCCGAGCCCACTGACCCTCCCTACAGCTCCGCGGTGAGCCTCTGTGCAGAACCCCTCTCTCTCCCCTCGCGTTTGCGAGCTCTAGGCCATAGCCCCGTCGCGGCCGAACTCTGGCCGCCGCTGACCATGGCGCCGCCGTGGCCAGGGCCACCCCAGCTGGCGCCCGAGTATGCTACCAAGTTCGCCGCCCTCCCAGGAGCCTGCAGCGCCCTCCCGTTTCCCCTCTAGTGCACCGCAGCGTCGAGCCCGAGCTCGCCCGAACTCCGGCGACCGCCAAAGTCGTCGCCGGCGACGTCTCCGGCCACCCCGAGCTCAACCATCACCACCAAGAGCTGCGGCTCGTTCCCAGGAGCTCGTAGATGCTCTCCGCCTCCCGTTTGGTGGCCGTAACGTGCAAATGCACTTTCTCCGCCGTCTCGGCCTCGCCGGTGTCAAGCCGCCGGCGGGTTAGGCCCCGCTGACCAGGGGTTTGACCCCCCCTGGGTCAATGACATGTGGGCCCGGCCCTGACTAATTCTAGTTTAGGATTAGTTTAAAGTTAATCAATTCTGTTAATTAATCGTGACACTGACAGCAGGGCCCCACCTGCCATTGACACTAAACAGCCCTGGGTCACTGACCAGTGGACCCCACTGGTCAGGTTTGACCTGGAGGCGCCCTGTTGACCTGCTGACGTCAAGGTGATGTCATGCTGACGCATTAAATGATTTTCTGGATTTAAAATAAATCAGAAAATTCCAGAAAATTGTTTAAACTTCAATAAATCATAGAAAATTAACCGTAACTCCAAATGAAATAAATTATATATGAAAAATTATCAAAAAAATTCAAGGAATCCATCTGTACCATTTTCATGCATGTTAGAACACCTTATCACTACTGTTTAGGGCAAATGAAGTGAATGACATTTGAATAATCACATATGGAGTTTGAATTTGAATCTTGTATTCAAACCAACTTCATTTAACTTGTTGCTAGATGCATTAGCCCAAAACACATTCATTTTGCTATGTCATGATCATGCATCATATTGTGCATTGCATTGATTGTGTTTCCTTCTGTGTTGCCGGTATTTGTCCCCTCTCGATAGACGTGATACCGAGGATGTGATCGTTGACACTGATGAAGACTCAATGTTATCTTCAGAAGTGCCAGGCAAGCAAAACCCCCTTGTTCATTCCGATAAAATCCCACTCTCTCGCTCCTGCTCTCTTTTACTGCATTAGGACAACACCGATTCATCTGTTACTTGCTGCGGTAGCTGAACCCCTTTATCCTTTGCATGACCTGTCATTGCCACAGTAAATAGATGAAACCCACTAGCATGAGTAGGAGTTGTTTGAGCCCTGTTGTGCCTACTCATTCATGCTTGTTTGTCATGCCTGCTACTGCTTAGAGTTGAGTCAGGTCTGATTCATCTAGGATGAATCAGAGGCGTGTGAACATGTCCCAATGTGCGTGAGCTAAGTGTGTGAACATGATTTGGTAAAGGTAGCGGTGAGAGGCCATGTAGGAGTACATGGTGGGTTGTCTCATTGCAGCCGTCCCCAGGAACTGAGTTCTGTGTTTGTGATCCATGATCAGTTACTACCACACATTGGGCTCCGGGCGCTCCAAGCTCTCTCGACTTATTAATCAACTTGATCTCTGTCCAGGAGTTGCAACTAGTTTCTGGTGTTTGTAGGTAGTGTTAGTAGTCTACCAAGTGGCACCCGGTACAGGTGGGCTTGGGACAGACTAGGCACCGTGGCACGGTGTACCAAGTGGCACCCGGTTGGTGGGCTTGGGAACCCTGCACACATCGTTTGGGGCCGTAAGCGACACCCCGGCCGGATCTCCTTGCGGATGGAACCTGAATAGGCGATAAACCTGGACTAGAGACTTGTTCGGTTAGTCAGGTCGTGGCCGACTCCCTCGCCCGGCTTCCGCTTGAAGGTTGCCGAGGTACATGACGTGTACAGGGCGATAAGTGGCGAAAGCGTGTGTGAAGAAGTACACCCCTGCAGGGTTAACATCATCTATTCGAATAGCCGGATTCCTCGGATATGGAAACGTGGACCCCTTGTACAGTTCATAGACAATTGAAAGTGGATACTCTAAAATACGCAAGATAAGCGTGAGTGCTATGGATGGCGTTCTCGTAGGGAGACGGGAGCGGATCCATAGTGGTGTATTGGTTGGTGAATATGTGGACTCGTGTGCGCCACCTCAAAAGAGTTACTTGCAGTCGTAGTTCAGGATAGCCACAGAGTCAAAGCTGGCTTGCTGCAGTTAACCCCCACCACCCCCTTTGTTGATAATGATGCATATGTAGTTAGTTCTGATGTAAGTCTTGCTGGGTACATTTGTACTCACGTTTGCCTATTTTATGTTTTTGCAGAGAGACTTCAGTCTCACTAGTAATTCCGCGTGGTCTTCGACGTTTAGCTTGATACCTCAGCTACGATCTTGTGCCCTCGGCAGGATCTGATAGATAGTCAGGCTTCTCAGCCTTTTTCATTTATAGATGTCTGTACCCAGACATGATAGCTTCCGCTTGTGCTTTGACTTGTATGCTCTGATTGTTGGGTCATGAGACCCATGTTTGTAATATCTCGCTCCCCGGAGTCTATTGAATAATTACTTGAGTCGTAGAGTCATGTTGTGATGCCATGTTGTGTTTGCACATATCGAGCATATTGTGTGTATGTTATTGAAATGCTTGGTATGTGTGGGATCTGACCATCTAGTTGTTTATCTTCAGTAGCCTCTCTTACCGGGAAATGTCTCCTAGTGTTTCCAACGAGCCATGGTAGCTTGCTACTGCTCCGGAACACTTAGGCTGGCCGGCATGTGTCCTTCTTCGTTCCGGTGTCTGTCCCTTCGGGGAAATGTCACGCTTTGTGTGCCGGAGTCCTGTTAGCCCGCTACAGCCCGGTTTACCGGAGTCCTGCTAGCCCAGTGCTACAGCCCGGACCCACTTGCTGATGACCGACACGTTCGAAGCTGGGTCATGGATGCCTGTCCCTGTAAGTCTGTGCCACTTTGGGTTTACGACTAGTCATGTCAGCCCGGGCTCCTTATCACATGGATGCTAGCGACACTATCATATACGTGAGCCAAAAGGCGCAAACGGTCCCGGGCAAAGGTAAGGCGACACCCGTGGGGATACCGTGCGTGGGGCCGCAAAGTGATATGAGGTGTTACCGGCTAGATCGATGTGACATCGAGTCGGGGTCCTGACAGCTGTCCACGGCCTCCAGTAAGCTACAAACACCAGAAACTACTTGCAACTCCTGGACAGAGGACTAGGGTGAATAAGAAGTCGAGCGGGGTCATATTTCAGGGCCCAATGTATGGTAGTAACTGAATCATGGATCACAAACACAGAACTCAGTTCCTGAGGACGGCTACAATGAGACAACCCACCATGTACTCCTACATGGCCTCTCACCGCTACCTTTACCAAATCGTGTTCACACACTTAGCTCACACACAGTAGGACATGTTCACACGCCTCTGATTCATCCCCGATGAATCAGACCTGACTCAACTCTAAGCAGTAGCAGGCATGACAAACAAACATGAATGAGTAGGCACAACAGGGCTCAAACAACTCCTACTCATGCTAGTGGGTTTCATCTATTTACTGTGGCAATGACAGGTCATGCAAAGGATAAAGGGGTTCAGCTACCGCAGCAAGTAACAGATGAATCGGTGTTGTCCTAATGCATTAAAAGAGAGCAGGAGCGCGAGAGTAGGATTGTATCGAAATGAACAAGGGGGGTTTTGCTTGCCTGGCACTTCTGAAGATAACATTGAGTCTTCATCAGTGTCAACGATCACATCATCGGTACACGTCTATCGAGAGGGGACAAATACCGGCAAATACAGAAAAGACACGATCAATGCAATGCACAATATGATGCATGCTATGACATGGCAATATGAATGTGTTTTGGGCTAATGCACCTAAAACCAGATTAAATGAAGTTGGTTTGAATACAAGATTCAAATTCAAACTCCGTATGTGGTTATTTAAATGTCATTCACTTCATTTGCCCTAAACAGTAGTGATAAGTTGTTCTAACATGCATGAAAATGGTACAGATGGATTCCTTGAATTTTTCTGATAATTTTTCATATATAATTTATTTAATTTGCAGTTACGGTTAATTTTCTATGATTTTTAGAAGTTTTAGGCATTTTCTGGAAGTTCCTGGATATTAATAAATCCAGTAATTGAATTAATGCGCCAGCCTGACGTCATCATGACGTCAGCAGGTCAACTGGGCGCCTCCAGGTCAAACCTGACACTGGGACCCACATGTCAGTGTGATTAGCTTAACTAAAATTAATTAAAACTAATCCTAATAGTCAACAGGGCTGGGCCCCACCTGTCATTGACTCAGGAGAGTCAACCGGGGCCCACCCGTGGTCAAAGTCAAAGTCGGCTGCCGGCGTTTAGCCGCCGGCGAGCCCGACGCGGCGGCGAGAGTGGTTTTGGCCACTCCGGCGACCAAATGGGCCGCGGAGGGCATCTAGGAGGAGCTGGGGACAAGCCGAAGCTCCTGGTGGAGTCAGTTGCGCTCGGGGCGGCCGGAATAGGTGCCGACGGCGAGCGAGGCGGCGGCCGGAGCTCGGGTGTGCTCGGTTTCGGCGTTACACGGCACGGCGGGCGCGGCCGATGGGCTCTACGGGATGCTGGGGTCACCAGGAATACCCGGAGGCAACGAGCGCAGGCGGAGAAGCTCGGGAGCACGGAGCTCACCGACCATGGCGGACGGCGGCTTCGGGTGCTCATGGGGCGGCAGCTACAGGGTGCAATCGAAGGGGGAAAAGAGGGAGGGGAGGCGTAGGAGCTCACAGCGGTGCCGTAGGGATGGTTGGCCGGCTCGGGGGCGCGCCGGAGTGGCCGAATCGACGGAGAAGCTCCTCGGCGGCCGGCGAGGGGAAAACGTCGTGGGTGGCGTTCCGGGGCTCTTCTGGTCGCGTGACACGACGAGGAGGTCGAGGGAGGACTGGCGGAGCTTCCTGGGGCGTCGGCGAGGCTAGGGGTGGCCGGTGGCCATGGGTATGGCGACGATGGCGGCGAGCTCCGCTCGGTGGTGTGCGCGAAAGGGAAACAGAGGAGGGAATGGGGTCCAGGGGGAGAGAGGGGAGGTGCAGGGGGCGAGGGCGTCT
>NC_041391.1:90847660-90900232 GCF_002162155.2 Triticum dicoccoides | reverse complement strand
CGTAGCGCTTGTGCGTGCTCTCAAGAACTTAAGCATTTCCACATTCATCAAGGTTTTACCAACATCCGTGTCAAGGGTCCGGTAGCACAACTTACTACCATGATGAATGGTGATGGAGGATGCAGATGCAAAGGAAGATAACACTTTCTCAGTTTTCACCTTAGCGAGGCCAAGGAAACAAAATCTGGATGATCGACCGAGAGACATTTAGCACTCCGCTTCTAATGTTCTCCTTGACGTGCTAGTGTATCCCATTCATAGATATGGTTTGATAACTAGAACATCAAGTAAAAGGTCGGACTTCGGGAACACAATAATCATAAGGCACAACTAGGAAGTAAATCCTACGAAGTCCTTATGGGAAGGTGGCCAACTGCTTCAATCAAGATACCACAATAATAGGTCCTTCGGCTGGGTGGTGCTGGCCACGACATCCACTTTACCGGTTATCGAGGGACCAATATTATAGTTCTTGGGAAATGTTCCAAACCATCATATCTGCCTGAGATTCAGATCTGGTTGGTGTCAGGATATTCCAGACTCATCGAGGCTAGGAAGAAAATGAAAGTTTGCAACACAAATCGACGAGATGACGTTGCGGGATTCTCGGGAGATGAACTACGATAGCAAGCTCCAAAACATGAGCTGGTTCTGCTACAAACATGTGAACATGTTGTCCAAGAAAAGCATGATCACAAGGTAGTCTTATAATAAAACACTACCGAGTTCAGGAGGGGGAACCATCATTAATGACATCGAAGTCTCCACGCGTGGAAGTCCAAAGAGTTCACCTTGGACAGACTCCTTTATCTTTGAACAACTCAATCAGTGGCTTGGTGTGCTAGGATATACATATAGCATGGAGGTTGCAAATCTCCAGACCACAGAATACTTCGCACGTATGCATGACTGACTTGGGATGATTCCAGAGTAAGCAAAACTAACTTTCTCAATTCACGGCGGCAACTTTCACCAAATGCACGTGTATAAGAGGAAGTCACTCCTTTCATCAAACAAATACTTCATGAGCTAGCATGAAGAAAATGCTTTCAAAAGTTTCCAACACTAGCTTAATGCTCAGCAAAATTATGAAGACGGCAAGGATGTTGTCAATGGGCACAACAACAATTCATCTGGGTTTCCTTTTAAAAGGAAATCCATAGTTAAGTGAACAAGTGATAGCATTGGTCAGACCTAAAAGATATAATGGTGTATGCTCGAGGGATCAACCACGAATAAGACAACATTACGAGCATCGTTGGTACTGGTCTGATTGGATGATAGCCCATACTCAAATTATAGATGGGGTAAGACAATAGGTCCAACAACTGATCACAAGGACCAATTAATGAAGATATCATCTTTCTTCAACACACACACATACACAGAAACATATCCCTTAACATGAACTAAGTCAGACAAGCTTTTATCTTCTAACTCTCCAAGTTGTTGTCTACCTTAACCAACTAGCTCCGGGATATCCATCGCAGATTCTTGGAGAAAGGGTGGTTCACAAGAACCCGACTTGATCACGAGCTCAACATAGCAGTCAGGTGACAACCTGGTAATACTTCCGAGAAGATATTCGGAAAATCACGAACCACCGGTATGTTACTAAGCTTGAGAACAATCTCGCTTTTGAGGGCAAGACGATATGATCAAATGAGTGAGGACTTTGACAAGATCCTAACTCATCAATCGAAGGGTGCACCGAAATAAGGACTAGGTAGCACGATCAGTCTTAGAAGGATGATTCAAAAACCAACATACTAAGAATGAAATTATTATCCTTTAACTACCAAGCAACGAGGTTGCTGGGAGTATTGATCTCACACATCACAACTCATTTGTCGGTATTCCGGTTGCATCAACACGAGGGCCGAGGAATGACTAATGATGGTGAGAAGTATCACTGTACCAAGAGTTCATAGGATGGTGTGCAATTCCTATAACAATCTCGATATAGAATAAGGTAATACTCCAAGGTAGAACAGAACCAAAAGCTGGATTAGCAATTAGATCTGCGGAGCACAACTTCTTTGACCCAATCCTGGATATGGAAGAGGTACTGGAGTTTGTTTCTCCAAGTCATTCAGGACAGAATGGCTTGACGGACCACAAGAGTAATAGGCATCGATAAATGAACGCACGCATACTCTTGACTATCAATTGATAGACGAGGGTCAGAATGCAACTACGGAGAACAACTCAAAGGAACATATAATTTTCTGAGTTGTGGATGCATAGATTAGTATGTCGAACCAAGTTCAACATATTTCTTCCGGATAACCCATGCAGAAAGGTAGAACTGGCAGAGTCACGATTTATGAATGGAGAACTCCTCAAGAGTACTCTAATTGTGATCTTTTGATCCAATAAACATCTGCCATAAGCGGTTCATAGTATTTGGAAGAAGGAAATACCACGGACCTCGAGGACTATCGCAAAGTTACTAATATCCTAAAGGAACTAGCAATTACTATCAACATGAAGTAAGTAGGGTGAATCTCGGGTTCAAACCCAGGAGTAGAATACCTACTACTAAGTAGCATCACGGGATGCTTTCGAGAATGATGGCCAGAATCATCACACTGGGAACACAAATCCTGGCTAATTACTAGATGATCCCCTAAGACACCTAGGGTCATAATAGTAACTCCAATATAATGTCAAGGCAATAGAATATCTCAACTCAACAATTAGTGTGATTGAGCTGGCATAAAGGAACATCGAAACCAGAGGGAAAGGATTTTGCAAATGCATCAGACTATTTAGAAACCTGGGATGACTCGGACAGCATAACGGCTGTAAATGCTCAGAAAAGATTTGAGACATTCACAGAAATGGTGGCATAACCACTCAGAAGCACAATATCAAGGTTTCGAGATCATCAGTTAACATACAGAAGTAGTAGGAACTGGACTCAAGCTTAACGAACAATCTTATAAGTCTACGGACTAGTAATACGTAATCCTGATAGAAAGAAGAGAAAGCCTAGTTCTTAATCCCCGTAGAAGAGAAGATGACTCAGATCAGAAGGCATGAGGTATAAGGAGTAAAAAGAGCCTTACGTTCCATCCCACAATCAATTCCCCTACATATAACTAAGAATTTCTAGACTCAACTTCGACCAGTTTGGCTTGGTAATCCTACAGGCAGTCAAGCTCTGATACCAACGCTGTCAGGACCCCGACTCGATGCCACATCGATCTAGCATGTAACACCTCATATCACTTTGCGGCCTCACGCACGGTATTCCCACGGGTGTCGCCTTACCTTTGCCCGGGACCGTTTGCACCTTTTGGCACACGTATATGACAGTGTCGCGAGCATCCATATGATAAGGAGCCCGGGCTGACATGGCTAGTCGTAAACCCAAAGTGGCACAGACTTACAGGGACAGGCATCCATGACCCAGCATCGAACGTGTCGGTCATCAGCGAGTGAATCTAGGCTGTAGCACTGGGCTAGCAGGACTCCGGTGAACCGGGCTGTAGCGGGCTAACAGGACTCCGGTATTCATCGCATGACATTTCCCCAAAGGGACAGACACAGGAACGAAGAAGGACACATGCCGGCCAGCCTAAGTGTTCCGGAGCAGTAGCAAGCTACCATGGCTCGGTGGAAACACTAGGAGACATTTCCCCGTAAGAGAGGCTACTAAAGATAAACAACTAGATGGTCAGATCCCACACATACCAAGCATCTCAATAACATACACACAATATGCTCGATATGTGCAAATACAACATGGCATCACAACATGACTCTACAACTCAAGTATTTTAATCAATAGGCTCCGGGGAGCGAGATATTACAAACATGGGTCTCATGACCCAACAATCAGAGCATACAAGTCAAAGCACAAGCGGAAGCTATCATGTCTGAGTACAGACAACTATAAATGAAAAAGGCTGAGAAGCCTGACTATCTACCAGATACTGCCGAGGCACAAGATCGTAGCTGAGGTAACAAGCTAAACGTCGAAGACCACGCGGAATTACTAGTGAGACTGAAGTCTCTCTGCAAAAACATAAAATAGGCAAACGTGAGTACAAATGTACCCAGCAAGACTTACATCAGAACTATCTGCATATGCATCATTATCAACAAAGGGATGGTGGGGTTTAACTGCAGCAAGCCAGCTTTGACTCGGTGGCTATCCTGAACTACGACTGCAAGCGACTCTTTGAGGTGGCGCACACGAGTCCACATATTCACCATATCAATACACCACTATGGATTCGCTCCCGTCTCCCTACGAGAACGCCATCCATAGCACTCACGCTTATCTTGCGTATTTTAGAGTATCCACTTTCACTTGTCTATGAACTGATATAAGCAACCCAGAAGTCCTTTTCCGCGGACATGGCTATTCGAATAGATGATGTTAACCCTGCAGGGGTGTACTTCTTCATACATGTTTCCACCACTTAGCGTCTGCACACGACATGTGCTCGGCAGACTTCAAGCGACAGCCGACGTGGGTGTAGACCACGACCTACCTAAACACTCAAGTCTCTAGTCCAGGTTTATCGCCTATTCGGGTTCCATCCATGAGGAGATCCGGCCGGAGTTTCGCTCACAGCCCCAAACGATGTGAACAGGGTTCCCGAGATACCAAACTGGCATCCGGTACACCGTGCCATGTACCTACCGCATCACAGCCCACCCCTACGGTCAGCGCTGTCCACGGCCTCCAGTAAGCTACAAACACCAGAAACTACTTGCAACTCCTGGACAGAGGACTAGGGTGAATAAGAAGTCGAGCGGGGTCATATTTCAGGGCCCAATGTATGGTAGTAACTGAATCATGGATCACAAACACAGAACTCAGTTCCTGAGGACGGCTACAATGAGACAACCCACCATGTACTCCTACATGGCCTCTCACCGCTACCTTTACCAAATCGTGTTCACACACTTAGCTCACACAATAGTAGGACATGTTCACACGCCTCTGATTCATCCCCGATGAATCAGACCTGACTCAACTCTAAGCAGTAGCAGGCATGACAAACAAACATGAATGAGTAGGCACAACAGGGCTCAAACAACTCCTACTCATGCTAGTGGGTTTCATCTATTTACTGTGGCAATGACAGGTCATGCAAAGGATAAAGGGGTTCAGCTACCGCAGCAAGTAACAGATGAATCGGTGTTGTCCTAATGCATTAAAAGAGAGCAGGAGCGAGAGAGTAGGATTGTATCGAAATGAACAAGGGGGGTTTTGCTTGCCTGGCACTTCTGAAGATAACATTGAGTCTTCATCAGTGTCAACGATCACATCATCGGTACACGTCTATCGAGAGGGGACAAATACCGGCAAATACAGAAAAGACACGATCAATGCAATGCACAATATGATGCATGCTATGACATGGCAATATGAATGTGTTTTGGGCTAATGCACCTAAAACCAGATTAAATGAAGTTGGTTTGAATACAAGATTCAAATTCAAACTCCGTATGTGGTTATTTAAATGTCATTCACTTCATTTGCCCTAAACAGTAGTGATAAGTTGTTCTAACATGCATGAAAATGGTACAGATGGATTCCTTGAATTTATCTGATAATTTTTCATATATAATTTATTTAATTTGCAGTTACGGTTAATTTTCTATGATTTTTAGAAGTTTTAGGCATTTTCTGGAATTTCCTGGATATTAATAAATCCAGTAATTGAATTAATGCGCCAGCCTGACGTCATCATGACGTCAGCAGGTCAACTGGGCGCCTCCAGGTCAAACCTGACACTGGGACCCACATGTCAGTGTGATTAGCTTAACTAAAATTAATTAAAACTAATCCTAATAGTCAACAGGGCTGGGCCCCACCTGTCATTGACTCAGGAGAGTCAACCGGGGCCCACCCGTGGTCAAAGTCAAAGTCGGCTGCCGGCGTTTAGCCGCCGGCGAGCCCGACGCGGCGGCGAGAGTGGTTTTGGCCACTCCGGCGACCAAATGGGCCGCGGAGGGCATCTAGGAGGAGCTGGGGACGAGCCGAAGCTCCTGGTGGAGTCAGTTGCGCTTGGGGCGGCCGGAATCGGTGCCGACGGCGAGCGAGGCGGCGGTCGGAGCTCGGGTGTGCTCGGTTTCGGCGTTACACGGCACGGCGGGCGCGGCCGATGGGCTCTACGGGATGCTGGGGTCACCAGGAATACCCGGAGGCAACGAGCGCAGGCGGAGAAGCTCGGGAGCACGGAGCTCACCGGCCATGGCGGACGGCGGCTTCGGGTGCTCGTGGGGCGGCGGCTACAGGGCGCAATCGAAGGGGGAAAAGAGGGAGGGGAGGCGTAGGAGCTCACAACGGTGCCGTAGGGATGGTTGGCCGGCTCGGGGGCGCGCCGGAGTGGCCGAATCGACGGAGAAGCTCCTCGGCGGCCGGCGAGGGGAAAACGTCGGGGGTGGCGTTCCGGGGCTCTTCTGGTCGCGTGACACGACGAGGAGGTCGAGGGAGGACCGGCGGAGCTTCCTGGGGCGTCGGCGAGGCTAGGGGTGGCCGGTGGCCATGGGTACGGCGACGATGGCGGCGAGCTCCGCTCGGTGGTGTGCGAGAAAGGGAAACAGAGGAGGGAATGGGGTCCAGGGGGAGAGAGGGGAGGTGCAGGGGGCGAGGGCGTCTCCGTGGCGTCGCGAGGGGGTCGGGGAGGAAGCAGGAGGTGGCTAGGGGGGGAAGCAGGAGGTGGCCGAGGCAGCGTCGGCGAGCGCCACGCCTCGCCTCTGCTCGTCCTCCTGGCAGAGGAGGAAGAGGACAAAGGAGGAGGAGGTGGGCTGGGCCGGCTGGGGGGGAACTGGGCCGGCTGGTGGGCTGCACGGGTGAGGCCAGGTATGTCCTTCTCCCTCTTATTTTTGTTCTGTTTTATTTTTTTCTATTTCTGCAATTTGTTTTTGATTTGTTTTAAATATCAAATCATTTTATAAAATCCTGGAAATAAATATGGGTGCTTTCTGAATTATTCCAGTGACACTTATCAATTTCCAACATTTATTTGAGCATTTAAAATATTTATAGTATTTAAATGCCCAAAGTCAAATACAATATGGTTTAGTTCAAAAATCCAAAAATGACCTAAGGATATATTCATCATTTTTGGCAGAGGTTTCCACCTTAACCAGAAATCATGAACTTTTCTTAGGGGCCTTTTGGGTTTATTGAAAAGATTTTAACTTACCCTAGTTGAGTTGATTTAATGCTAGGGTTTGAACATCACCATTTCAATTTTAGGCAAAATTTAAACATGATGCAACACATGACTAGCTAGCTCAGAGCATTACCAGAAGCTAGGGATGTGACACCGAGCTACCACCGTAGTTAAAACCTCCCTTTGAAGGACTTACCCCTAGACAACAATGGCCAGCCATTTGGCTCTTCTTGATGCTAGTCTGCGAAGTGACCACTTCTTTGGCATGCAATGGCCGCGTCTACAATGACTTCTTGCTCGGGCCCCACCCCCTCTCGTGTCTTCTCGCTTGTGAGCATGTCTAGTAGCAAGCTCTCGTCATTGCTGTTCCTCTGGACCCCTCTCCCCCTCCGTCCGCTGCCTTACCGCCGCTCGCCGCCACGTGACCACGGGTGAACAGTGGCCATTTGGCTCTGTTCGTTGCAGTCTTCTTCCTCCCCGTGCTCCGTGGGCTCCCTATGCCCCGTGGGCTCCTCTCTGCATCTCCCCGTCGCCTTCCCCCGAGCTCGAGCGCGAGAGCACGCGTCCGCGGCGGTGCCAGCTCGGGCTCCTCGCCCCACGCCTATTTAAGCCGTCCCCGGCCACTCCCAACCTCACCAACAACTCCCTCCCACTCCCAGTACCCCGTCCAACCACTCCGGCAAGCTTGGGGGTGCCTCGAGCCCTCCTCTGGCCGCCTTGTCCGCCGCCGGCCACTGCTCAAATTCGAGCAAGCCGAGTCCCCTCCCTCACGTCCACCACCTCCAGTAGCCTACCCAAGTTCCCTGGAGCCGCACCATCACTTCTCCCCCTCCTCTGGTGGACGTTTGCCACGAGCCCGCCGACGGCCAAAGCCTCCTCCGTCGCGGCCCTTGTTTTGCTCGATTCCTAGCTCTCCCGCGTCCGGGCCATGCGTCTTCAGGTGCGCCTCTCCGAGACGAGTTCCTCAACAGTCGGAGTTCCTCTAGAGGTGGCTGGAGCTGGCCAGGCGAGCGCCGGCGCCAGCAGCCCTCCTCTACCGTGCGTGCGGCATCGGGGAAAGAAGAAGGAGGAGCAGGAGGAGGGCGTTGACTGTGCGTGGACCCCGTGGGCCCCGTGCGTGAGCCTCTCAGCCGCTGACCCGGCCAGCCCACGTGGATAAGTGACGGGCCCCAGCCCGTGGGACCCGCACGTCAGCGACCCCAAGCCCTGGCCCTGCTACGTCTTGAGCTTGCGTTGGTTTTCCTTGAAGAGGGAAGGCTGATGCAGCAATAGTAGCATAAGTATTTCCCTCAGTTTTTGAGAACCAAGGTATCAATCCAGTAGGAGGCTCCTCAAAAGTCCCACGCACCTACACAAACAAACAAAGAACTCGCAAGCAACACAATAAAGGGGTTGTCAATCCCTTCACGGCCACTTGCGAAAGTGAGATCTGATAGAGATAGTGTGATAAGATAAATATATTTTTGGTATTTTATAATATAGATTAGAAATGTAAAGATGCAAATAAAAGTAGATTGAAAGCTTATATGATAAAAGATAGACCCAGGGGCCATAGGTTTCACTAGTGGCTTCTCTCAATATAGCATAAGTATTACAGTGGGTGAACAAATTACTATCGAGCAATTGATAGAAAAGCGAATAATTATGAGAATATCTAGGCATGATCACGTATATAGGCATCACGTCCGTGACAAGTAGACCGACTCCAGCCTGCGTCTACTACTATTACTCCACACATCGACCGCTATCTAGCATGCATCTAGAGTATTAAGTTCATAAGAACAGAGTAACGCATTTAGAAAGATGACATGATGTATAGTGATAAACTCATGCAATATGATATAAACCCCACCTTTTTATCCTTGATGGCAACAATACAATATTTGCCTTGCAACCCCTATTGTCACTGGGTAAGGACACCGCAAGATTGAACCCAAAGCTAAGCACTTCTCCCATTGCAAGAAAGATCAATCTAGTAGGCCAAACCAAACTGATAATTCGAAGAGACTTGCAAAGATAACTCAATCATACATAAAAGAATTCAGAGGCGATTCAAATATTTCTCATAGATAAACTTGATCATAAACCCACAATTCATCGGATCACGACAAACACACCGTAAAAAGAGTTACATCGAATAGATCTCCACAAGAGAGGGGGAGAACATGGTATTGAGATCGAAAAAGAGAGAAGAAGCCACCTAGCTAATAACTATGGACCCGAAGGTCTGTGGTAAACTACTCACAACTCATTGGAGGGGCTATGGTGTTGATGTAGAAGCCCTCCGTGGTCGATTCCCCCTCCGGCGGAGCACCGGTGAAGGCTCCAAGATGGGATCTCGCGGATACAGAAGGTTATGCCGGTGGAAGTTGTTTTTCGTTGGCTCCCTGGATGTTTTCGGGGTACGTGGGTATATATAGGAGGAAGAAGTACGTCGGTGGCCGCCCGAGGGGCCCACGAGATAGGGGGCGCGACCTGTAGGGGTGGGCGCGCCCTCCACCCTCATGGCCGCCTCGGATGCTTCTTGGCTTGCACTCCAAGTCCTCTGGATCACGTTTGTTCCAAAAATCACGCTCCCGAAGGTTTCATTCCATTTGGACTCTGTTTGATATTCCTTTTCTTCGAAATACCAAAATAGGCAAAAAAAACAACAATACGGGCTGGGCCACCGGTTAATAGGTTAGTCCCAAAAATGATATAAATTTGTAAAATAAAGCCCATAAACATCCAAAATGGGTAATATAATAGCATGTAACAATCAAAAATAAAATTGTGCTCCAACTTCATCACAAAGCGGTTCACCATACGTGCATGCTACGCGAATCACAAACTTCAACACAAGTATTCTTTAAATTCATAATCACCCAACTAGCATGACTTTGATATTACCACCTCTATATCTCAAAACAATTATCAAGCATCAAATTTCTCCTATTGTTTTATGCACTTTCTATGATAGTTTTTATTATACCCAACTTGGATGCTCATCATTCTAGGACCAAATTTGTAACCATAGCAAATATCATGCTGTTCTAAAAGACTCTAAAAATAATATAAGTGAAGCATGAGAGACTAGCAATTTCTACAAAATTAAGCCACCATCGTGCTCTAAAAAATATAAGTGAAGCACTAGAGCAAATACTATCTAGCTCAAAAGATATAAGTGAAGCACATAGAGTATTCTAGCAAATTCTAATAAAGTGGACTTCTCCCAAAAGGTGTGTACAGCAAGGATGGTTGTGGTAAACTAAAAATCAAAGACTAATATCATACAAGACACACCAAGCAAAACACATGTCATGTGGCAAATAAAAATATAGCTCCAAGTAAAGTTACCAATGAACGAAGACCAAAGAGGGGATGCCTTCCGGGGGCATCCCCAAGCTTAGGCTTTTGGCTACTCTTGAATATCTTGGGGTGCCATGGGCATCCCCAAGCTTAGGCTTTTGCCACTCCTTATTCCATAGTCCATCAAATCTTTACCCAAAACTTGAAAACTTCACAACACAAAACTCAACAGGAAATCTCATAAGCTCCGTTAGTGAGAGAAAACAAAACCACCACATAAGGTACTATAATTAACTCATTCTTTATTTATATTGGTGTTAAACCTATTGTATTACAAGTTCTCTATTGTTCATACCACTTAATACTAGCCACAGATTCATCAAAATAAGCAAACAACACACGAAAGGCAAAATCTGTCAAAAACAGAATAGTTTGTAGCAATCTGTAACTAACGCAAACTTCTGGAACTCTAAAAATACTACCAAAATAGGAAGTCCTGGACAATTTGTCTATTGATCTATAGAAAAAATAATCGATGCAAAAGAACGTTTCTGTGATTTAACAAAACTAATTTCGTGCGTGCAAAGTTTCTGTTTTTCAGTAGAATCAAATTAACTATCACCATAGGTTATCCTATAGGTTCTACTTGGCACAAACACTAACTAAAGCACAAAAACACATCTAAACAGGCCCCGCCTCTGATGACATGGCAAGTGGAGACTTATTTTGGGCAAGTATTTTTTTCCTCCACCGAAAGCGTATTTCCTAGAGTGCTCGTTCTGTTTTTCTGTTAAGGGCCTGCTTGTGATGTATTTTATTACAAAGAGGTCCCTGACAGAAAAACAACTATAACTTCTCACCCGTAGCTCCAAATCACGTGAATCCAAAGCCCACATATTCGTTTCATCGAGCCCGTTCTTCTGGAACCACTTTCACCATGTGTTAATATTATGAAAATGACCTTTATGCCCTTGCCCTTATTCAGTCCCCTCCGAGAGAGAATGTTTTCCGGTGATTCGTTCCGCGAGTTTCTCGCACTTTCTTTAGGTGAATTCTTTCACCCCAGGCAAGCCACACTCTCCATTTGCATCACTGTAATGAAGTGACATGGTTTAATTTATTTAAACTTGTTTAAAATATTATTTTAGCTACTTGTGATCTGTGCATGGCATTTTCTCGGAGTATTATTTTGATCTTGTTGATGCCATGCTATTGTTTGGATTACTAGGAGTTATGTTTGTAGTTGATGAGTATAATGTTGCCATTGGAGTATTAGTGGTTGGTATTATGATTGTTTTCATGATGATATCTGTTATTATATTTTGGAGAATTACTTTGGATGTCATGCTGCCTTTGGATTATTAGTAGTTAGTATGATTATTTTCATGATGCTAGTCGATGTTCTGTTGCTTAGAGTATTAATTTCGGAGATGATGTTTATGTGTGGATCTTAGCTGGACAGCTTTGTTCTGGTTATTGGAGTAGTAGAGTTATTGTCTTGAGATTCATCATGATAGAAATATTATGCTATCTTTGGAGTATTTTGATATGAGGATATTATACTCGGATTATTTGTTGGATATTGTTATGACTTGGATTATAGTTTGATAGTTGACATCAGAGTATCAGTTATCACAATTCTATTTTTGGGGATAAATTTCGTCATTCAGTTGGTCAGGTGCCGCCGAACCGGGCTTTCTCCAGTGCAACCACATTTGCCTTTATGGGAAAGCCCTAATGCGATGCTATTGCCGTGTCTCTCGTCAGTGCCTCCAACGAGGGAAGGTTATGGGCGCGTGCTACCCTGATCAGGTAGGCAGACATAAGCCTTGTGTGCCCGTTGTTGTTGCTATGTGCACATGTCCTTGTTTGGGACGGTTTATTGTTTTGGCCACGACGGTGGCCGTTGGTGTCTTTGGTAGACACGGGGACACCCAGGACTAGCCCAGTGGGGAGTGAGTTGTAGTGGCTGGGAGAGTGTCATGGCAGTAGATTGGTTTTGTCAGAACGCCATTGGTCCACCCAAATGGGAGTGCGAGGCCATGGGTTCCATGGTGTGAGTAAAGTGCGCTACCTCTATAGAGTGTGTTTGTTTAAACTATCGATAGCCGCGTCCTCGGTCATGGGCATGGGTTCGTACTAGGTCACACCGTTCGATCAACACTCACATGACGGAATGACTTATAGGTGATTTATATGTTGATATTTTGAGCAGTACAGATTGGCAGGATGTTGATGATGATGTTGGGGAGCAAGGCTTGGTCATGGTAGTGATCGCCGGAAAGATCACCGTTTGAGACCAAGTGTTGGTCATGGTTGTGATCGCTAGAAAGATCACCGTTTGGTTACAAGGTAACCCGATCCAAGACCACAAGGTTGGTTCGTTTGTGATCTGTGAATGATCACCGTTTGGTTTTGATCACGAGGTGATCGAGATGGTATATTGCTTGGCCGGTTAGCCAAGAGAGATATGGTTATGGAGATCTGAGTGGTGTTTTATCAGTATTGTAGTAGTTTCATATCATGCTTAGTAGTTGATGTTGTATCATGGTAGCTGTTAATTTAATTAACCTGCTTAATGCTACGTTGTTGTCTTGCCTTGATGCTTTTGGTTGTTGTGAGCTTGCAAGTACATTCAATGTACTGACCTGGCGTGTCATGCCAGATTGCAGGTGATACTGTGATTGCTTGATTGCTTGGCGTGGTTTCTGTTCGTGCAAGCTAGATCGTGTCCCAGCCAGAGTCCCTACGGATTGGAGTTCACTACCTTCGTCGTTGTTCCGCAGCTAGAAAATTTCCGCTGCTACGAGTTGTTCTGCTCCTAGCATAGAGCAAGTGTAGTATCGCAGGCGTAGTGTCGCCGTGCTGATGTGAACCTTTGTAAAATCAAAGCTGTGTATTTATCCTTTGTAATAAGAGCTGATTTGTTCAATGTCAAGCAGTGTCATATTCCAGAGACTTCTCCTCGATCTCTGGGCTAGAATACGAGGCGTTCCGGTTTCTCTGAGCCGGGGTGCCACAGATAGGTAGGTATGGTGGCTGTTTTGAGGAAGATATAAGGAGGCTTATGTGTGACAGAGCATATTGTATCACGGGGTTTGGATTCACCGGTGAAGTTTGCACCACGGGAAGTGCACAGTACCGAAGAGGCTAGCAATGATGGAAGGGTGAGAGTGTGTATAATCCATGGACTCACATTAGTCATAAAGAACTGATATACTTATTGCAAAAGTTTATTAGCCCTTGAAGCAAAGTATTACTACGCATGATCCTAGGGGGGAGGTTGGTAGGAGTTAACCATCGCGCGCCCCCGACCTTCATGCAAAGATAAACAATCAAAATACAATGCGCGCCAATTTGGTTACATAGTTAGTAGACCATACGTGCATGCTTCGGGAATCACAAACCTTAACACTAGTATCCTTACTAGACACAACCATCTACTAGAACCTCCCACATATTATCATCTCTATATCGCAAAACTATTGCAAGGAATCAAACATATCATATTCAGTGATCCACAAGTTTTATGTAGGAATTTATGACTAACCATGTGAATGACCAATTCATGTCATCTCTCTAAATAGATATAAGTGAAGCAAGAGAGTTTAATTCTTTCTACAAAAGATATGCCCATGCTCTAACAAATATAAGTGAAGCAAAAGATCATTCTACAAATGGCGGTCTTCTATGTGAAGAGAAAGAGGAAATCCAAACTTCAAATGATATAAGTGAAGCACATGAAGCATTCTATAAAGCCATACTCAAAAGATTTAAGTGAAGTGCAACGAGCATTCTATAAATCAACCAAGGACTATATCATACCAGCATGGTGCAAAAAAGGTGAAAAATAAATGCAAAAGACGCTCCAAGATTTGCACATATCGCATGAACGAAACGAATCCGAAAACATACCGATACTTGTTGAAGAAAGAGGGGATGCCTTCCGGGGCATCACCAAGATTAGATGCTTGACTCTCCTTGAATATTTACTTGGGGTGCCTTGGGCATCCCCAAGCTTGAGCTCTTGTCTCTCCTCCTTTTCCGCATATCGAGACCTTCTCGATCAAACACTTCACCCACACAAAACTTCAACAGAAAACTCAGTAAGATCCGTTAGTATAATAAAGCAAATCACTACTCTAGATACTATTTCAAACCAATTCATAGTTTGTTTTTGCATTGTGTCTACTTTAATATAGCTTTTCCATGGCTTAATCCACTGATAGAAATTGATAGTTTCATCAAAACAAGTAAACTATGCATCAAAAACAGAATCTGTCAAAAACAGAGCAGTCTGTAGTAATCTGAACATTCACCATACTTCTGGTACCCCAACAATTCTACAAAATTTAGGAAAAATAAACAATTTGTACAGAAAGACAGTGCAAAAAGTTTCAGAACCATTTGACATTCCAGTAAAAAAATGTAAAATCACGTACTATAGCCAAAGTTTCTGTCCTACACCGTACAAACCAACAAGCATTGTAAACATCCTAAAGGCAAACCTTGGCACATTATTTTTATAATACAATGGAATTGTACAAGGGGATAATTATTTTTGATGAAAAGTTTCTATAATTAAGATTCACAAAGTTTCAGTCAGCATGAACAAAGTTCAAGGAGCTCTCCCACTTCAACAATGCTTGTCTCTCTCACTTTCACTTTCGTTTTTGAAAAGTTTTGGGTTCCCCTCTTTATTTTTTTATTTTTAGACTATATAAAAGCACTCAATAGAAATAAATGACTCTCTAAAACTTCCGGGTTGTCTCCCTGGCAGTGCTTTCTTTAAAGCCATTAAGCTAGGCATATAGTGCTCAAGTAATGAATCCACCCAGATCCCAAGGTATATCAAAGCCAATTTTAATTAACAATGATTTGTAATTTAGTAGTGTGCACAAAGTAACATATATAAAGCAATAACGAAGTCTAATTCTCTTCCTATGCATCGTCATGTCATAAAAGAACAATTAATGCACACCAAGTAAGGGCCAATGCATAGTATAAGCAGTTTCTTGCAATTCTATCGTGTTGGAAACATAGAGAGGTGGAGATATAGTTCCTCTCTCATAATAATTGCAAGTAGGAGTAGCAAGCACATGCATATTATATCTATCAAAATCATCATGTGTAGTAGTAAAACGCAACCCATCAATATATCCTTAATAAGGGAAAACTTCTCCGATATAGTGTAGTCGCACTACAAAAAAATACACTTCTTTGATGATACGTGTTTATCACAGTAGGTCGCGTTTTTTGTCATGCATGTACATCCATGACGATTTTATGACAGAATCAAGATAGTCATACCTGTGCTATCGTAGAAGTGTTCCATGACATTACCAAAATTATCATCACGGAAGTGTCCACTTCCATGACGATAAATCGCGCGTCACAGAAGTGCTTTCGTCAAGGGTGACCGACACGTGGCATCCACCATAACGGAATGTCGTTAAGCTATTGGGTCGTTTTATGGATCCAATAACCCATTAACATCCCCGACCAATGGGGATTTTCCACGTGTAAAATCATCATTGGCTGGTGGAGACACGTGTCAGGTCTGCGCTGGCATAGGTGTCACTCATCCAATGGGTGAGACGCGCCTATGATATGTTGACACGTGGACTGTCCCATCAAGTTTAAATGGGCCGGCCCAACTAAAGGCCCATAAGATTTTGCGGACCATAATGGGTCGGCCCAGCTAAAGGCCCATGAGATTTTGCGGACCATAATGGACCTGCCCAGCTAAAGGCCCACAAGATTTTGCGGGCCATAATTGGCCGGCCCAGGTAAAGGCCCACAAGATTTTTGTGTGCCATAATGGGCCAACCCAGGTAAAGGCCCACAAAATTCTTGCGGATCATAATGGGCTGGCCCAGCTAAAGGCCCATGAGATTTTGCCGACATTAATGGGCCGACCCAGCTATAGGCCCACGAGATTTAGAGGACCCTAGTAGGCCGGCCCATTAACTGGCTGCCATGTTTTGGGCCAAATGCCGACCCATATGTGATCCGGTCCATTAATGGCCTGCCACGTTCTGGGCCTAATAATGGCCCATATGTGATCCGGCCCGTTAAAATCCTACCACGTTCCGGGCCAAATTACGGCCCAGATCAGGTCCGTCCCTTTAAGAGGCTTTGGGCTCAATTATGGCCCATATTAGATTCGGCTTGTCAACTAGACGCTATGCTTTTGGGACCAGTTGCTAAAGGCCCATTTAGTAATTCGGCCTGATATTAGTTTCGGCCTGTTAAGGGCCCGTTTAACATTTTAGCCCTATATTAATTTCGGCCTGTTAAAAGCTCGTCATATAGTTGGGCCTAACTATGGACCGGTTTGCATCCGTCCTGCTCGTAGCCGATATCTGATTGGGCCAAACAAGGACTGAGACAATTTTGGCCTGTTAAAAGCTCATGATTTGATTCACACAATCATGGGCCCGGGTCCATTTCAGGCTGCTGCCGGCCCGTGAGCTGTTCAGCACGTTTCAGGCCCAACCTATTTCTCAGCCTCCTAAAAGACCATTGAGTTTTCTTGCGAAAAGAGGGCTATTAAAGGCCCGAGTCTACTAGTGGGCCAGTTTACTTTCGGCCTTTTAACGGTCCAGGATGACGGGGCCCATGATGCGGATCATACATCGTGATTGCATGACGGCCCGATTATGTACCGTAATTTTATGGTTTGGCCGGTTTACTGCGAAGACAGGATATATATACAGTAAAATAACTGCAGCATCGTGAATAAGAAAAAACCTAGACTATACAATAAAGAAATTACGGCATATTACATCCACTGGGCATCAAAGTTCACCGCTATGATAATAAAGCGCAAGCAGACAATAGATTACATACACTAGGCATCAAGGATCGCCACCAGTGCAAATAAACACGCCAACAAAATAATATACAAAACCGACATCACTTCAATAGAGTTCAAGAAAGGTTAGCCCTGCTGGCGAGCTGCAGCGCAAGCAGCTGAGCAAGATGATGAGACTGCGCTTGTTCAACACTTATATCTTCCTCACTCTGAAAGATAAACAAGCAGACAGATGACATGGTTTGCACATAAAAGTATTAGTGCTGACAATTCATCACATTTCTTACTAACAAATAGGGTGACACAGTTTAAAATTGCATTAACACAATATGGTATTGTTTAGGTCAAGACATGGCAGGAAATGACATTGTGAAGGAGTTGGCAGCTTCACGACACCACCGGATTACAGATCAAGAACTCATAAGTATCAATGGTTAGTGTGCTGTCAATTTATCCCATTTCAGATTGGCAAATAAAGAGACGGTTTAAATAAGAGTAGAATGATATGAAATTATTCATAGTTAAGACATTGCAGAATATGACATTGTGCTATAGTGGGTAGGTTGACCACACCACTGGATTACAGATGAAGAACAGAAGCATACATGTAGTGCAAAAGAAGATCACTTGCTTTGTATAGTTTAATTTACATGGTATGAAGAAGGAACTTGGTTATACAACTGAAAACTTAAATTGAGAAGGACAAACTTTTGTTTATGAACTACATAATAAACTTTAAACATGAAATTTGATGCAAACACCAAAAATAAACAGCTGTTGCATTCATGCCTAACCAAATATACAAAACAAAGTTTGAAGGCTTGAGAAGGACAAACATACATTACTGGTGAAGACAGACTCTATAAAGCCATTGTCCATGCTAATGGGGGGGGGCAATTCAAGAAGTTTAGCACAAAATCTTCTTCATAAGCATTGCCTTTATTCTACTTTTTGTTAAGAGTAAATATAGATGCGATAATATATGAAAGAATGGAGTTAAGATAAGATGAAGAGTGATGATACATAACCAAGTAACTATAAATGTATGTGCAGCGATACAGGGAAAAAGCACAGCCAAGAGCAATGCACAGCAAAACTTCTTCAGTACCAACCTTATGGTAAGAGTAAATATAGATCTGATGTGTAGAAAATGGAGGGAAAAGGAAAAATAAGATGCACAGTGATGGTACATGAACAACTACCTGTCAATATAAGTACACTAATAAAGGATAACATGTACTTACAAGAACAATGCAGAGCTAAAAAAATTCATTGGCATTGGATATATTCTACTCTAATGTAACCATTCATACAGATCAGATAATTTGGAGCGAACAATTGATAAGCAAGCTATCATGCATACTGCTGTCACATAATGAACCAGGTATGTATTCAAGTACAGTGATATAGGACAACAGGTACTAACAAGATCAAAGCAGCAGGAAGCATATTTGCGATATCCTGTCGTTCTTTTCAAACCAGAATTCTTCTTCGAGCAGATTTCCTACAAAAAAGATCCGTAAGGCACATGCGAAAAAGCAGAAGTTCAATTTTTCATGTGATTTCATAGACAGTATCTCATCCTGGGAACGATACCAGTGCATAACAAGGTTTTTCCATTCAATGTCTTCTAAATTTAGCACAGGAGACTTCACCGGAAATTTGTTTATAGACTTGTCATCAAAGTGTGATTTCCTCAGGTAACACCGATACTACTGCAATGCTTCCTTGAAAAGCACAAGCAAGCTTTGCTCGTCATGACTATCCAGATTGACCCTCGCCTAGTTACAACAATGTAACGTAAATCATTGATGTGTTCAATCAGCAGAAACAGGAAAATAATAACCATGAATAATAGCACTTACACGTAAGTTGGACAGGAAGATGTGAAAATGGTATTTGTCTTCACTATAATCTTCCCATGATGGGAATATATGCACGTAGTCCCTAACAACATTGAAAGCATTGTATTTTAAACTAGGAATAAATGGAATGGGGTTCCAATCTGCAGGAATTGGCCATCTCTGCAGTTGGGATAGGTCTTCGGCCGGTGGACTTGCTGTACTTTTTGCCGGAGTGGGATTTTTTTGTGGTACGGCTGGTGCTATGGCAAATGAAATCGGTATACCTTTTGCTAGAGTGCAGGTCCTGTGTGGGGGGCTAGTGGTGTGGCCAGTGAAGTATGGGTACAGTCTGCTGGTGTCGGTCCTATGTTTTGTGTCACTGGTTGTACAACCAATATAAGTGGGGTGATATGTCTCGACCATATCTATATTTTTGACTGTTCCATGCCAATATTCTTCAACTTTCATATACTTTTGGCAACTTTTTATACTATTTTTGGGACTAACATATTGATCCAGTACCTTGTGCCAGTTCCTGTTTGTTGCATATTTTATGTTTCGCAGAAACTCAATATCAAACGGAATCCAAACGGGATAAAAACTGACAGAGAATTATTTTGGAATATTTGGGATTTTCCGGAGGAAGAATCAACGCGAAACAGTGCCCGAGGTGGCCAGGAGATAGGGGCGCGCCCACCCCCTGGGTGCGCCTGGCATTCTCCTAGGACACCCGTAAGGCGGTTGACGCTCTTATTTTGCCGCAAGAAAGCTAATTTTACAAGAAAAATCTGGGCGAAAGATTCACCCCAATCGAAGTTACGGATCTCCGGATATAAAAAAACGGTGAAGGGGTAGAATCCCAGAACGCAGAAACAGAGAGATAGATCCAATCTCGGAGGGGCTCTCGCCCCTCCCACGCCATGGGAGCCAAGGACCAGAGGGGAAACCCTTCTCCCATCTAGGGAGGAGGTCAAGGAAGAAGAAGAAGAAGGGGGGGGGGCTCTCCCCCTTGCTTCTGGTGGCGCCGGAACGCTGCCGGAGGCCATCATCATCACCGCGATATTCACCAACACCTCCAGCATCTTCACCAACATCTCCATCAACTTCCCCCATCTATATCCAGCGGTTTACTCTCGCGCAACCCGTTGTACCCTCTACTTGAACATGGTGCTTTATGCTTCATATTATTATCCAATGATGTGTTGCCATCCTATGATGTCTGAGTAGATTTTCGTTGTCCTATCGGTGATTGATGAATTGCTATGATTGGTTTGAGTTGCATGTTTTATTATTGGTGCTGTCCTATGGTGCCCTCCATGTCGCGCAAGCGTGAGGGATCCCCGCTGTAGGGTTTGCAATATGCTTATGATTTGCTTATGGTGTGAGGCGTGAGTAAACAGAAGCACATACCCGAGTAAGTAGGTTGTTTGCGTATGGGATAAAGGGGACTTGATACTTTAATGCTATGGTTGGGTTTTACCTTAATGATCTTTAGTAGTTGCGGATGCTTGCTAGAGTTCCAATCATAAGTGCATATGATCCAAGTAGAGAAAGTATGTTAGCTTATGCCTCTCCCTCAAATAGAATTGCAATAGTGATTACCGGTCTAGTAACATAGTCAATTGCTTAGGGACAATTTCACCACTCCTACCACACTTTTCCACACTCGCTATATTTACTTTATTGCAGCTTTATCTAAACAGCCCCTACTTTTTATTTACATGTTCTTTATTATCTTATAAACCTATCCTATCAGACCTACAAAGTACTTCTAGTTTCATACTTGTTCTAGGTAAAGCGAACACTAAGCATGCCTAGAGTCGTATCAGTGGTAGATAGGACTTGAGATGGTATTTTTTTCTACCTTTAGCTCCTCGTTGGGTTCGACACTCTTACTTATCGAAAGAGGCTACAACTATCCCGTATACTTGCGGGTTATCAAGACCTTTTTCTGGCGCCGTTGCCGGGGAGTCATAGCGATGGGTGAATATTCTCGTGTGTGCTTGTTTGTTTTACCACTAAGTAATTTTTATTTGCTGTTCTAAGTTGTTTTCTATCTTTAGTTATGGGTAGGAAGCGCAAAATACCAAAAATATTAGTTGTACCTACTACACCAATGGTTGAAGAACCACTCAAAATCTCTCACACTCCTGAAGCTTTTTACTTGGATTATCTTTGATCCCTATGTGCTCGTGTTGAAACCCCAACTAGATTAGTTGAGGGCAAATCTTTAGATGAGCATCCTTGTTATGTGCGACACCATATATCTGAAAAAGGGAAAGTTTTACTGGATCAAATTCATCGTTTGCAATGCTATGCTTGGAATTTATGTGAAATATATGATGTTACTTGTTGTTCTGAAAACCCTAAGAAACACCTTCCCTACCAATGTGAGTTTATTGATAATGGGATCGTACCTTTGTATGCTAAGGGTGTTTATAATTACTATGATGTTCAACAAATTGTAGAATTTGTTGCTTTTAAGGGTGCTTATGAAATTGCTTCTTTGATTGAAAAGTATGATGCTACTCTCTACAAATCTGAAAATTTGGCCATACTTGAATATTGTTATTATAATTATGCTTCTAATGCCTATGTTAAACTATATATTGAGAAATTCTCCGCTGTCCAAGAAGAGACTAATATTTTGCAGGAAGCTATGGAAGAAGAAAGTGATGAAACTATGAGCTCATTGGATGAAAAAGATGACCAGGAGAGCGAAGAACAAAAGGAGGAAGAGCGGATTGATCACCCGTGCCCACCTTCTAATGAGAGTAACTCTTCAACTCATACATTGTTTAATTCCCCTTCATGCTTATTGAAGGATGATTGCTATGATCCCGTTGATTCTCTTCAAATATCACTTTTTGATGATGCTTGCTATGCTTGTGGCCAAGATGCCAATATGAATTATGCTTATGGAGATGAACTTGCTATAGTTCCTTATGTTAAACATGAAATTGTTGCTATTGCACCCACACATGATAGTCCTATTATCTTTTTGAATTCTCCAAACTACACTATATCAGAGAAGTTTGTGCTTATTAAGGATTATATTGATGGGTTGCCTTTTACTATTGCACATGATGATTTTGATAGATATAATATGGATGTGCTTGCTGCTCCTACTTGCAATTATTATGAGTGAGGAACTTTATCTCCACCTCTCTATGTTTCCAATATGATAAAAATGCAAGAAACTGCTTATACTATGCATTGGCATTTACTTGGTGTGCATGAATTGTTCTTTTATGACATGCCGATGCATAGGAAGAGAGTTAGACTTTGTTCTTATATGATATATGTTAATTTGTGCTCACTACTAAATTACAGATCATTGTTAATTAAAATTGGCTTTGATATACCTTGGGATCCGGGTGGATCCATTACTTGAGCACTATATGCCTAGCTTAATGGCTTTAAAGAAAGCGCTGCCAGGGAGACAACCCGGAAGTTTTAGAGAGTCATTTACATCTGTTGAGTGCTTTTATATAGTTTAAAAAACAAAAAAATAAAGAGGGGAACTCATAAACTTTTCAAAAAGGAAAGTGAAAGTAAGAAAGACAAGCATTGTTGAAGTGGGAGAGCTCCTTGAACTTTGTTCATGCTCACGGAAACTTTGTGAATCTTGATTACAGAAACTTTTCATAAAAATAATTATCCCCTTGTATAATTCCATTGTATTATAAAAATAATGTGCCAAGGTTTGCCTTTAGGATGTTCACAATGCTTGTTGGTATGTATGGTGCAGGACAGAAACTTTGGCTGTAATGCGTGATTTTGCATTTTTAACTGGAACATCAAATGGTTCTGATTCTTTATGCAATGTCTTGCTATACAACTTGTTTATTTCTCCTAATTTTTGTAGAATTATTGGGGTACCAGAAGTATGGTGAATGTTCAGATTGCTACAGACTGTTCTGTTTTTGACATTTTCTGTTTTTCATGCATAGTTTGCTTGTTTTGATGAATCTATCAATTTATATCAGTGGATTAAGCCATGAAAAAGGTATATTGCAGTAGACACAATGCAAAAACAAAATATGAATTGGTTTACTAAAGTACTTAGAGTAGTGATTTGCTTTATTATACTAACGGATCTTACCGAGTTTTCTGTTGAAGTTTTGTGTGGATGAAGTGTCTAATCGAGGATGTCTCGATATGAGGAAAAGGAACAGAGGCAAAAGCTCAAGATTGGGGATGCCCGAGGCACCCCAAGTAAATATTCAAGGAGACTCAAGCATTTAAGCTTGGGGATGCCCCAGAAGACATCCCCTCTTTCTTGAACAAGTATCGGTATGTTTTCGTATTCGTTTCGTTCATGCGATATGTGCAGTCTTGGAGCGTCTTTTGCATTTAGTTTTCATATTTATTTTATGCACCATGATGGTATGAGATAGTCCTTGGTTGATTTATAGAATGCTCATTGCACTTCACTTAAATCTTTTGAGTATGGTTTTATAGAATGCTTCATGGCTTCACTTATATCATTTGAAGTTTGGATTGCCTGTTTCTCTTCAAATAGAAAACCGCCATTTGTAGAATGCTCTTTTGCTTCACTTATATTTGTTAGAGCGTGGGCATATCTTTTGTAGAAAGAATCAAACTCTCTTGCTTATCTTATATCTATTTAGAGAGATGACAGGAATTGGTCATTCACGTGGCTAGTCATTAAATCCTACATAAACTTGTAGATCGCTGAATATGATATGTTTCATTCCTTGCAATAGTTTTGCGATATAAATATGGTGATATTAGAGTCATGCTAGTGGGTGGTTGTGGATTGTAGAGACACTTGTGTTGAGGTTTGGAAGTCCTGTAGCATGCACGTATGGTAACCGTTGGGTGACAAATTTGAAGCATGGGGTGCTTCCTTGATTGTCTTCCTTATGAGTGGCGGTCGGGGACGAGTGATGGTCTTTTCCTACCAATCTATACCCCTAGGGGCATGCGTAGTAGTATTTTTCTTCAAGGGATAATAAACTTTTGCAATAAGTATATGAGTTCTTTATGACTAATGTGAGTCCCTGGATTATACGCACTTTTACCTTTCCATCGTTGCTAGCCTCTTCGGTACCGTGCATTGCCCTTTCTCACCTCGAGAGTTGGTGCAAATTTCGTCGGTGCATCCAAACCCCGTGATATGATACGCTCTATCACACATAAGCCTCCTTATTTCTTCCTCAAAACAGCCACCATATCTACCTATCATGCCATTTCCATAGCCATTCCGAGATATATTGCCATGCAACTTCCATCATCATCATATACATGACTTGAGCATTTATTGTCATATTGCTTTGCATGATCGTAAGATAGCTAGCACGATGTTTTCATGGCTTGTCCGTTTTTTGATGTCATTGCTATGCTAGATCATTGCACATCCCGGTACACCGCCGGAAGCATTCATATAGAGTCATATCTTTGTTTCAGAATCGAGTTGTAATATCGAGTTGTAAGTAAATAAAAGTGTGATGATCATCATTATAGAGCATTGCCCCATGAAAAAAAAGAAAAAAAGAAAAAAAAAGGAAAGGCCAAAGAAGCCTAAATAGAAAAGGGGGCCAAAGAAGCCCACCGAAAAAAGGGGCAATGTTACTATCCTTTTTCCACACTTGTGTTTCAAAGTAGCACCATGTTCTTCATATAGATTGTCTCCTATGTTGTCACTTCCATATACTAGTGGGAATTTTCATTATAGAACTTGGCTTGTATATTCCAACGATGGGCTTCCTCAAATGCCCTAGGTCTTCATGAGCAAGCAAGTTGGATGCACACCCACTTAGTTTCTTTTGTTGAGCTTTCATACATTTATAACTCTTAGTGCATTTTTTGCATGGCAATCCCTACTCCTCACATTGACATCAATTGATGGGCATCTCCATAGCCCGTTGATTAGCCGCGTCGATGTGAGACTTTCTTCCCTTTTGTCTTCTCCACATAACCTCCATCATTATATTCTATTCCACCTATTGTGCTACATCCATGGCTTGCGCTCATGTATTGCGTGAGGGTTGAAAAAGCTGAAGCGCTTTAAAAAGTATGAACCAATTGCTTGGCTTGTCATCGGGTTTGTGCATGATGGGAGCATTTTGTGTGACGAAAATGAAGCATGGCCAAACTATATGATCTTGTAGGGATAAGCTTGCTTTGGCCTTGTTGTTTTGAAAAGACATGATTGCTTTATTGGTACGCTCGAAGTATTATTGTTTTTATGTCAAATGATAGACTATTTCTTTGAATCACTCGTGTCTTAATATTCATGCCATGATTATACATATGATCAAGATTATGCTAGGTAACATTCCACATCAAAAATTATCTTTTTTATCATTTACCCACTCGAGGACGAGCAGTAATTAAGCTTTTGGATGCTGATACGTCTCCGTCGTATCTATAAATTTTGACTGTTCCATGCCAATATTCTTCAACTTTCATATACTTTTAGCAACTTTTTATACTATTTTTGGGACTAACGTATTGATCCAGTGCCCAGTGCCAGTTCCTGTTTGTTGCATGTTTTATGTTTCGCAGAAACTCATTATCAAATGGAATCCAAACAGGATAAAAACGTACGGAGAATTATTTTGGAATATTTGGGATTTTTCGGAGGAAGAATCAACGCAAAACGGTGCCCGAGGTGGCCAGGAGATAGGGGTGCGCCCACCCCCTGGGCGCGCTTAGCAGACTCCTGGGCCACCCGTAAGGCAGTTGACGCTCTTCTTTTGCCGCAAGAAAGCTAATTTTACGAGAAAAATCTGGGCGAAAGATTCACCCCAATCGGAGTTATGGATCTCCGGATATAAAAGAAACAGTGAAGGGGCGAATCACAGAACGCAGAAACAGAGAGATAGATCCAATCTCGGAGGGGATCTCGCCCCTCCCATGCCATGGGAGCCAAGGACCAGAGGGGAAACCCTTCTCCCATCTAGGGAGGAGGTCAAGGAAGAAGAAGAAGAAGGGGATCCCTCTCCCCCTTGCTTCCGGTGGCGCCGGAACGTTGCCGGAGGCCATCATCATCACCGCGATCTTCACCAACACCTCTGCCATCTTCACCAACATCTCCATCACCTTCCACCATCTATATCCAGCGGTTCACTCTCCCGCAACTGAAAGTGCAACTATCCCTAGGTGGTTTTGGTAATTCCTAACAACATATAGCTCATTGAGCTAATACTATTCCAAGATAAATATTTCAGGAAAGCTCAATGAATGGCATGACATGGATGAGAAAAGTGGATCCCTCAAAATGCTAAGGAGAAAAGGATTGGCTCAAGCTTCAAGCTCAAGACTCTACATTTTATATTTTAGTGGTCCAAGATCACATTGAGTCTATAGGAAAAGCCAATACTATCAAGGAGGGATGAGGTGTTGCTTAATGAGTTTCTTGCTTCATAGTGCTTAGTGATATGCTCCAAAACCCTCAACTACTTTCCCACATCCACATATGACCTAAACCTAAAGTCAGACTCGGCCCCACTGATTCTTTCTATCCGGCGCCACCGAGTTCAGATGTCATAGCCACTGCCACAAACCCTAGGCAAATCGGTCTCACTGATAGGGATCTTGGTCTCACCGAGATGGGATTGTAATCTCTCTGTTTCCCTTTGTAACATTTCGGCACCAAGATGAGCAATCGGTCCCACCGAGATATCAATGTAAACTCTCTGTTTCCTTTTCGTTACATTTCGGTCTCACCAAAATGAGCGAACCGGTCCCACCGAGTTTGTGTAATCGGTCTCAGCGAGATTATGTTATGCCCTAACCCTAACCATATCGGTCCTACCGAGTTGCATGTCGGTCCCACCGAAAACCCTAACGGTCACTAGGTTTACTAAATCGGTCTGACCGAGTTTGTTGATTCGGTCCCACCGAGATTGGTAAATTGTGTGTAAAGGTTAGATTTTGTGTGGAGGCTATATATACCCCTCCACCTCCTGTTCATTCGTGGAGAGAGCCATCAGAACAAACCTACACTTCCAAGTTACCATTTCTGAGGAGAACCACCTACTCATGTCTTGAGACCAAGATATTCCATTCCTACCATATGAATCTTGACCTCTAGCCTTCCCCAAGTTGCTTTCCATTCAAATCTTCTTTCCACCAAATCCAAATCCTGTGAGAGAGAGTTGAGTGTTGGGGAGACTATCATTTGAAGCACAAGAGCAAGGAGTTCATCATCAACGCACCATTTGTAACTTCTTGGAGAGTGGTGTCTCCTAGATTGGCTAGGTGTCACTTGGGAGCCTCCGACAAGATTGTGGAGTTGAACCAAGAAGTTTGTAAGGGCAAGGAGATCGCCTACTTTGTGAAGATATACCTCTAGTGAGGCAAGTCCTTCGTGTGCGACGGCCATGGTGGGATAGACAAGGTTGCTTCTTCGTGGACCATTCTTTGGTGGAGCCCTCTGTGGACTCGCGCAGCCATTACCCTTCGTGGGTTGAAGTCTCCATCAACGTGGATGTACGATAGCACCACCTATCGGAACCACGACAAAAACATCTGTGTCTCCAATTGCGTTTGAATTCTCCAAACCCTTCCCTTTACATTCTTGCAAGTTGCATGCTTTATTTTCCGTTGCTCATATACTCTTTGCATGCTTGCATGAATTGTGTTAAGATTGCTTGACTTGTGCTAAGTTTGCTAAAATCTGAAAAACACTAAAATTGGGAAAAGGTTAAGTTTTTATTTGGTCAAGTAGTCTAATCACCCCCCCCCCCTCTAGAGATACTTCAAGATCCTACAACAACCCGATGTACCCTCTACTTGAACATGGTGCTTTATGCTTCATATTATTATCCAATGATGTGTTACCATCCTATGATGTCTGAGTAGATTTTCGTTGTCCTATCGGTGATTGATGAATTGCTATGATTGGTTTGAGTTGCATGTTTTATTATTGGTGCTGTCCTATGGTGCCCTCCGTGTCGCGCGAGCATGAGGGATCCCCGTTGTAGGGTTTGCAATTTGCTTATGATTTGCTTATGGTGGGTGGCGTGAGTGAACAGAAGCACATACCCGAGTAAGTAGGTTGTTTGCATATGGGATAAAGGGGACTTGATACTTTAATGCTATGGTTGGGTTTTGCCTTAATGATCTTTAGTAGTTGTGGATGCTTGCTAGAGTTCCAATCATAAGTGCATATGATCCAAGTAGAGAAAGTGTGTTAGCTTATGCCTCTCCCTCAAATAGAAGTGCAATAGTGACTACCGGTAACATAGTCAATTGCTTAGGGACAATTTCACAACTCCTACCACCATTTTTCCACACTCGCTATATTTACTGTATTGCATCTTTATCTAAACAGCCCCTACTTTATATTTACGCGTTCTTTATTATCTTGCAAACCTATCCTATCACACCTACAAAGTACTTCTAGTTTCATACTTGTTCTAGGTAAAGCGAACACTAAGCGTGCGTAGAGTCGTATCAGTGGCAGATAGGATTTGAGAGGGTATTTGTTCTACCTTTAGCTCCTCGTTGGGTTCGACACTCTTACTTATCGAAAGAGGCTACAACTATCCCGTATACATGCGGGTTATCATGGGGTGCTGTCTGATTTCTCCGGCACCACCACATTTTTCAAGGACTTTGCTGGTGCTCCTTCAGGCTCGGCAATCACTCTCTTCCTTTTTGATGTCTTATGCACAAGAACATCATTTGAGTGGAAAAACATGGTATGATGACAGATGGAATATGTATTGATAATGGATGGGCATGGCATCTTGAGTTATATGATGAGTAAACTAAGCAAATTGCGGTGCAACTAAGTAGAAGAAATGCAAGACAACATATGCAAGATACGCGAATCAATAAAACCTTGTCTAATTAGAACAGGCACCTTGATGGGTGAACATGACAGGCCATCTGCCTTTGACTCCTCGAGGTTAGAATAGTCATTAGGATGATATTATGAACAAGAATCAACATGTGGGGAGCGTATGAGTTTCATTGCATCCTGAATGGCACTCAATGGCTTGGTGCCAATTTTGTAAGTCATTGCAGTGTTCCACAATGTTTTTATGATGCGCAGATTCTGATATTCTGTAATTGCGTATAATATCTGAGAACCATGAAAACATAAATAGTTGTGAGATTATCTTTGTAATGCAGATGATATTCTAATATAGGGGCGCCCCTATAAACACTTGTGTGCTATCACTGGATTCTGATGAGAGAGATCATGTGTGCTGTAATATGGTGCGTGCATTTATATGATCTGGCACAAGTACACAAAAAATAGGCTCCAGAAGTAAGGATAGTTGGCAGATGATAGGTTAATAATATACTGTATAGAGAGTTTATTGCCAAATCATGATAACAAGAGCACACAACAACTAGGCAGATCATAGTGTACATAACAGGGGTACACCATAACCACGATATATAAATCGGGAAAGTGGAATTGGCTTAAAAATACGGTGTTGTATTGCCGCTAGTAATTGAAAGCCCATCGATCACGTACAGGCCAGCTCTATCGGCTGTTGACTGCAAATGTCCCTGCGCCCCTTCCTGATAAGGAACATACTGTACGTACTAAATACAACATAAACAAAGAGGAACATGTTAAAGAACAGAAGAGGAAGCATATTCTTGAGGTTCCGCTTCATTGCATACAATGTTGGTTGCCCACTCATGATGAATCACAGCACCCAGAGAAATGCAATTCCATGCTGTCTCTCTATATGTGGCAATTTTGAACAAGAGTCATTAGGATCATATTCTGAACAAGAGTCAACAGGTGGGGAGCGTATAAGTTTCATTGCATCCAGAATGGCACTCAATGCCTTGGTGCCAATTTTGTAAGTCATTGCAGTGTTTATCTTCAAGAGTGGACTGCTACTAGTGCGACACAAAGCAGCTACACAGATCATAGTGTAGATATAACGAGAAAACCTTAAGCATCAGAGTAAAATCAGCAAAGTGGAACTTGCTGGAATATATGTGCTAGTATTGCCGGTACGGCTAGAAAGGCTTCATATACCAGCTCTCTTCAAGTGAAGGTGCGGTACTTTTAATATCGTCTAACTCTCAAAGGCGACACAACTCCCCGCATTTCCTTGCTATTCTTATAGGATTCAAGTGGGCAGGTCACTACAAATCCTATTCCTATTTTTACAAAATCGTACGAATCAAACAGGCTCAAAGTGTCCATCACAACCGACCGTATAGACCTTTACACTGCAAATGTCCGTGCTCATCTTTAGTACAAGGAACATACTGTACTCCTATCATACTCCCTCCGTTCCAAAATATAAGTCTTGGTAGAGATTTCCACTATGGATCACATATAGATGTATCCAGATACATTTTAGAGTGTAGATTCACACATTTTGCTCCATATGTAGTCCATGGTGGAATCTATACACAGACTCGTATTTAGGAACGGAGAGAGTACATATTAAAGAAGAACGGAAGAGGAACATGGTAAAGAAGAGCAAGCAGATTTTGGATAATAAAACGTTGGTTGCGCAGTGCCCACACATGATGAACCAGAGCGCATTAAGAATGCAACTCCTAGCTGTCTCTCGACCATTTCAGGCGGTTGGATGAAGATCCTACGTCTCCTAACCCTTCTTATTCCTCATCTCTGATTCTTCCCATACAGAACACCGCACGGGCCGCCGGCCGAACCACCGGCCCCCACCGCCTATGTTCCTCCGCCACCCCCACCCCCACCCCTGCCCCAACCCCCACCCTCGTCAAGTTTTCTTCGTTCTGCGAGGCCCCACAACCACCCGAGCCCCTTCGTTCGTGATAACCCACAAGTGTACGGGATCGCAACAACTTTCGAGGATGAAGTAAAACCCAAATTTATTGATTGGACACAAGGGGGGCCAAAGAATATTCTTGAGTATTAGCAGTTGAGTTGTCAATTCAACCACACCTGGATAACTTAATATCTGCAGCAAAGTATTTAGTAGCAAAGTAGTATGATAATAAAGGTAACGGTGGCAAAAGTAAAGATAATAGTTTTTGGGTTTTTGTAGTAGTTGTAACAATAGCAACAGAAAAGTAAATAAGTGAAGAACAATATATGAAAAGCTCGTAGGCAATAGATCGGTGATGGATAATTATGCCGGATGCGATTCCTCATGTAATAGCTATAACATAGGGTGACACAGAACTAGCTCCAGTTCATCAATGTAATGTAGGCATGTATTCTATAAATAGTCATACATGCTTATGGAAAAGAACTTGCATGACATCTTTTGTCCTACCCTCCCGTGGCAGCGGGGTCCTAGTGGAAACTAAGGGATATTAAGGCCTCCTTTTAATAGAGAACCCGAACAAAGCATTAGCACATAGTGAATACATGAACTCCTCAAACTATGGTCATCACCGAGAAGTATCCCGATTATTGTCACTTCGGGGTTGTCGGATCATAACACATAATAGGTGACTATAGTCTTGCAAGATAGGATCAAGAACACACATATATTCATGAAAACATAATAGGTTGGAAATATGCCCTAGAGGCAATAATAAATAAGTTATTATTATATTTCCTTGTTCATGATAATTGTTTATTATCCATGCTATAATTGTATTGATAGTAAACTCAGATACATGTGTGCATACATAGACAACACCATGTCCCTAGTAAGCCTCTAGTTGACTAGCCCGTTGATCAATAGATGGTTACAGTTTCCTGACCATGGACATTTGATGTCATTGATAACGGGATCACATCATTAGGAGAATGATGTGATGGACAAGACCCAATGCTAAGCCTAGCATAGAGATCGTGTAGTTCGTATGCTAAAGCTTTTCTAATGTCAAGTATCTTTTCCTTAGACCATAAGATTGTGCAACTCCCGGATACCGTAGGAATGCTTTGGGTGTACCAAACGTCACAACATAACTGGGTGGCTGTAAAGGTGCACTACAGGTATCTCCAAAAGTGTCTGTTGGGTTGGCACGAATCGAGACTAGGATTTGTCACTCCGTGTAAACGGAGAGGTATCTCTGGGCCCACTCGGTAGGACATCATCATAGTGTGCACAATGGGACCAAGGGGTTGATCACGGGATGATGTGTTATGGAACGAGTAAAGAGACTTGCCAGTAACGAGATTGAACAAGGTATCGGTATACCGACGATCAAATCTCGGGCAAGTATAATACCGCTAGACAAAGGGAATTGTATACGGGATCGATTGAGTCCTTGACATCGTGGTTCATCCGATGAGATCATCGTGGAACATGTGGGAGCCAACATGGGTATCCAGATCCCGCTGTTGGTTATTGACCAGGGAACGTCTCGGTCATGTCTGCATGGTTCCCGAACCCGTAGGGTCTACACACTTAAGGTTCGATGACGCTAGGGTTATAAAGGAAGTTTGTATGTGGTTACCGAATGTTGTTTGGAGTCCCGGATGAGATCCCGGACGTCGCGAGGAGTTCCGGAATGGTCCGGAGGTAAAGATTTATATATGGGAAGTCCTGTTTTGGTCACCGGAAAAGTTTCGGGTTTTATCGGTAACATACCGGGACCACCGGGAGGGTCCCGGGGGTCCACCAAGTGGGGCCACCGGCCCCGGAGGGCTGCATGGGCCAATTGTGGGAGGGGACCAGCCCCAGGTGGGCTGGTGCGCCCCCCACAAGGGCCCAAGGCGCCTAGGGTTTGGGGAGGGGGTGCTTCCACCTAACTTGGGGGGCAAGTTTCCCCCCTCTCCCCCCTTGGCCGCCACCCTTAGATGGGATTGGGGCAGCCGCACCCCTTGGGGTGGAAACCCTAGAGGGGGCACACCCCCCTCACTCTCCCCTATATATACTTGAGGGTTTTGGGGCTGCCATCACATGAGTTTCACCTCTCCCTGGCGCAGCCCTACCTCTCTCCCTCCTCCTCTCCCGCGGTGCTTGGCGAAGCCCTGCAGGATTGCCACGCTCCTCCATCACCACTACGCCGTTGTGCTGCTGCTGGATGGAGTCTTCATCAACCTCTCCCTCTCTCCTTGTTGGATCAAGGCGTGGGAGACGTCACCGGGCTGTACGTGTGTTGAACGCAGAGGTGCCGTCCGTTCGGCACTAGGATCTCCGGTGATTTGGATCACGACGAGTACGACTCCTTCAACCCCGTTCTCTTGAACGCTTCCGCTTAGCGATCTACAAGGGTATGTAGATGCACTCTCCTTCCCCTCGTTGTTGGTTTCTCCATAGATAGATCTTGGTGACACGTAGGAAAATTTTGAATTTCTGCTACGTTCCTCAACACTTTTGTCCTACCCTCCCGTGGCAGCGGGGTCCTAGTGGAAACTAAGGGATATTAAGGCCTCCTTTTAATAGAGAACCCGAACAAAGCATTAGCACATAGTGAATACATGAACTCCTCAAACTATGGTCATCACCGAGAAGTATCCCGATTATTGTCACTTCGGGGTTGTCGGATCATAACACATAATAGGTGACTATAGACTTGCAAGATAGTATCAAGAACACACATATATTCATGAAAACATAATAGGTTCAGATCTGAAATCATTGCACTCGGGTCCTAGTGACAAGCATTAAGCATAGCAAAGTCATAGCAAAGTCAATCTCAGAACATAGTGGACACTAGGGATCAAACCCTAACAAAACTAACTTGATTACATGATAAATCTCATCCAACCCATCACCGTCTAGCAAGCCTACGATGGAATTACTCACGCACGACAGTGAGCATCATGAAATTGGTGATGGAGGATGGTTGATGATGATGATGGCGACGAATCTCCCTCTCCAGAGCCCCGAACGGACTCCAGATCAGCTCTCCCGAGAGATATTAGGGCATGGCGGCGGCTCCGTGTCGTAAAACGTGATGAAACTTTCTCTCTAATTTTTTTCTCCCCAAACGTGAATATATGGAGTTGGAGTTGAGGTTGGTGGAGGTCCAGGGGGCCAACGAGATAGGGGCGCGCCTTACGAGGGGGGCGCCCCTGTCTCGTGGACAGGTCCTGGGCCCCCTGATGTATTTCTTTCGCCCAGAAATTCTTATTAATTCCAAAAGGTGCCTCCGTGGATTTTCAGGACATTCCGAGAACTTTTCTTTTCTACACATAAAACAACATCATGGCAGTTCTGCTGAAAACAGCGTCAGTCCGGGTTAGTTTCATTCAAATCATGCAAGTTAGAGTCCAAAACAAGGGCAAAAGTGTTTGGAAAAGTAGATACGTTGGAGACGTATCAACTCCCCCAAGCTTAAACCTTTGCTTGTCCTCAAGCAATTCAGTTGATAAACTGAAAGTGATAAAGAATAACGTTTACAAACTCTGTTTTCTCTTGTTGTAAGAATGAAAAGCCAGCATTCAAGTTTCAGCAAATATTATGAACTAACCATACTCACAATAACACTTGGGTCTCACAATTACTCATATCAATAGCATAATCAGCTAGCGAGCCATAATAATAAAACTCGGATGACAGCACTTTCTCAAAACAATCATAACATGATATAACAAAATGGTATCTCGCTAGCCCTTTATGAGACCGCAAAACAAAAATGCAGAGCACCTTTAAAGATCAAGGACTGACTAAACATTGTAATTGATGGTAAAAGAGACCCAGTCAAGTCATACCCAATATAAACCAATAGTAATGAATGCAAATGACAGTGTGCTCTCCAGCGGGTGCTTTTTAATAAGAAGGGCGATGACTCAACATAAAAGTAAATAGATAGGCCCTTCGCAGAGGGAAGTAGGGATTTGTAGAGGTGCCAGAGCTCGGTTTTAAAATAGAGATTGAATAACATTTTGAGCGGCATACTTTCACTGTCAACGCAAGAACTATGAGATGGCTGTATCTTCCATACTACATGCACTATAGGCAGTTCCCAAACAGAATGGTAAAGGTTTATACTCCCCCAACCACCAACAAGCATCAATCCATGGCTTGCTCGAAATAACGAGTGCCTCCAACTAACAATAGCCCTCGGGGAGTTTTGTTTAATTATTTTGATTTGCTTTGATCTTTTTGGATCATGGGACCGGGCATCCCGGTTAGCAGCCCTTTCTCGTGAATGAGGAGCGGAGTCCACTCCTCTTGAGAATAACCCACCTAGCATGGAAGATATAGGCAGCCCTAGTTGTAACATGAGCTGCTCGAGCATACAAAATAGAATTTCATTTGAAGGTTTGGAGTTTGGCACATACAAATTTACTTGGAACGGCAGGTAGATACCACATACAGGAAGGTATGGTGGACTCTTATGGAACAACTTTGGGGTTTAAGGAGTTTGGATGCACAAGTAGTATTCCCACTTAGTACAGATGAAGGCTAGCAAAATACTAGGAAGCGACCAACTGAGAGAGTGACAACAGTCATAAACATGCATTAAAATTAATTCACACCGAATACAAGCATGAGTAGGATATAATCCACCATGAACATAAATATCATGAAGGCTATGTTGATTTGATTCAACTACATGCGTGAACACGTGCCAAGTCGAGTCACTCAATTCATTCAAAGGAGGATACCATCCCATCATATCACATCATAATCATTCTAATAGAATGTTGGCACGCAAGGAAAACCATTATAACTCATAGCTAATCAAGCATGGAACAAGCAACTATAATCTCTAAATGTCGTTGCAAATATGTTTACTTCATAATAAGCTGACTCAGAAACGATGAACTCATCATATTTACAAAAACAAGAGAGGTCGAGTTCATACCAGCTTTTCTCATCCCAATAAGTCCATCAATATCATCATTATTGCCTTTCACTTGCACGACCGAACGGTGTGTAAAATAATAAGAGTGCGCGTGCATTGGACTAAGATGGAATCTGCAAGCATTCAACTCAAAAGAGAAGACAGGTAATATGGGCTCTAAGTTAAATAAACAATCATGCATATGAGAGCCACTAAACATTTTCAATATGGTCTTCTCGACCCCCAAAGGAAAGAAAAGAAAATAAAACTATTTACACGGGAAAGCTCCCAACAAGTAAAAAGAAGAACTAGAAATCTTTTTGGATTTCCATTTTAATTTCTACTACAAGCATGCAAATTAAACTAACTATTTTTTTTGGTTTTTCTTAAGGTTTATCAAACACACAAGAAGAAAACTAGAAAAAGGAATTTAAACTAGCATGGATAATACAATGAAAGAGTATGAGCACCGACAACTAGTGTGTGAACATGAATGTAAAGTCGGTGAGAAATACGTACTCCCCCAAGATTAGGCTTTTGGCCTAAGTTGGTCTAGTACCAAGGACCGCCGCTACTCTCCCCGGTGTACTGGGAGGTGTAATCAGGATACCACTGGCTGGTCATCTCTGGATCCCACTGGAAAGATGATGCACGATAAGCGTCCAGTGCAGGTTCCGGCTCAGGTTCAGGTTCTGGAGTAAAAGCTTGGGCTCGATGAGTGCCCACCGCTTCCGCTGTGACAAGAAAATTTTCTGCAAGCAAATCAAACAACAGAAGTGCAGGCAAAATAATAATCTCAATGTGTTTCTTATTGAAACTAAGTTTATACAAGAGCATCATATCTTCGTTGTAAACAATAAACTTGTGTGCTACCATGCTCTTGTAATCTAAAATGTGAGGAGGTAATATTGTCTCCTCTTTCTCAAGATGCCTAATGGGTATCTGAAAATGTCTAGCAAGACGCGAAGCATAGATACCTCAAAATATGGGGCCTTTTGTATGATTCAGGGCTAGCCGTTTAGCAACGACGACACCCATACTAAAAGTATTGTCTCCAAGAAAGGCATGTTGAAGAATGATAATATCAGGAACACTTAAGTTTCCACTATTTCCACGACCAATCAAGCATCTACTAGCAAATATGGCAAAGTTGCGTAAAACAGGAAAGTGTATGCTAGAGACTTTTGCCTCGGAACCCTTCTTTGGATCCTCTACAACGATAGTATTAACAAAGCCATCCACATCTTTACGATTGGGTTCCTCTAATTCTCCCTCATAAGGTATCCTACACACCGCGCAAAAATCACGTAAAGACATTTCTCTGAATTCATCATATAAATGAAATGATACTGCAGGCGGTGACTTCTTAGGATAATAATAAAATTTTGTCACGAAAGTATTGGTGAGTAAGAGATACTGATCGATCCGGTCATTGATGAAACCGGTGAGGCCTGCGGTCTCGATCAAAGAATAAAAATCTTCATGAATTCCAGCTTCTTTCAAGAAATCCTCACATGGCCATTCACACGATCGTACTTCCTCTAAGCGAGGAAGATTATACTTGGCTTTTTCCTTCTCTTTGGCTTGTTTTCCCTGAGAGCCTTTGCTAGAGGAGCCCCTCAAAAGTTTCCTTCACATTTTCTGAAAATTTCTGAAATTTTAGTAACTTCAAAATAAAAGTGAATAAAACTGAACAAGATTGGTAGCAACTACTCCTACAAGTGCCTAGAGCCTATATCATGCATTGGAATTGCTTGGGACCTCATAAATTTAACATGCAAGCCCAAGAACATGGTCACCTATGCAGCAAAAAATTGCAATGAATAAAGCACTAGAACAAAAACTAATTGGACCAATGGAGGAGTCACATACCAAGCAACAATCTCCCAAAGCAGTTTTGTGAATGGAGCTTTGAGCAAGGAGATCGAAAATCACAGCAAAACGAGCTAGAACTCATGCTTGAGCTGGATGGGGATTTTTTGGGGTAGAAGATGAAGTGTGTGGATGCTGGCATAAGTAGAGGGGGGCCACCAGGGGCCCACGAGACAGGGGGCGCGCCCTATAGGGGGGGGGGCACCCTCCACTCTCGTGGCCTGGTGCTTGCCCCTCCTTCAGTGCTTTCAGTGCCTAAAATCCTCAAATAATCCATAAAAAATCATACTAAATTTGCAGGGTATTTGGAGAACTTTATTTTTGGGATATTTTTAATGCATGGATAAATCAGAAAACAGGCGGATAATACTATTTTTGCTTTATTTATTCTAAATAACAGAAAGTAAAAAGTGGGTACAGAAGGTTGTGCCTTCTAGTTTCATCCATCTCATGATCATCAAAATGAATCCACTAACAAGGTTGATCAAGTCTTGTTAACAAACTCATTCCGAATAACACGGAACCGGAGAAATTTCGAATAACACTAAGTTACCTCAACGGGGATATGAAAATCCCCAACAATAAGAATATCATACTTTTTCTTGACAGAAGGGAGAGGAAATTCAAAACCTCCAAAAATAATAGTTGGAACTTTTTCAATAGAATTGATGCTATGAACTTGAGATTGTTTCCTCAGAAAGTGTACCGTATGCTTATTTCCATTAATATGAAAAGTGGCATTGTCTTTGTTGCAATCAATAACAACCCCTACAGTATTAAGAAAAGGTCTACCAAGGATAATAGACATACTATCGTCCTCAGAAATATCAAGAATAACAAAGTGCGATAAGATAGTGACATTTGCAACCACAACAGGCACATCGTCACAAATACCGACAGGTATAGCAGTTGATTTATCAGCCATTTGCAAAGATATTTCAGTAGGTGTCAACTTATTCAATTCAAGTCTACGATATAAAGAGAGAGGCATAACACTAACACCGGCTCCAAGATCACATAAAGCAGTTCTAACATAATTTCTTTTAATGGAGCATGGTATAGTTGGTACACCCGGATCACCAAGTTTCTTTGGTATTCCACCCTTAAAAGTGTAATTAGCAAGCATGGTGGAAATTTCAGCTTCCGGTATCTTTCTTTTATTTGTAATGATATCCTTCGTATACTTAGCATAAGGATTTACTTTGAGCATATTAGTTAAGCGCATACGTAAGAAAATAGGTCTAATCATTTTAGCAAAGCGCTCAAAATCCTCGTCATCCTTTGACTTGGATGGTTTAGGAGGAAAGGGCATGGGTTTTTGAACCCATGGTTCTCTTTCTTTACCGTGCTTCCTAGCAACAAAATATCTCTTCTCATAACATTGATTCTTTGATTGTGGGTTATCAAGATCAACAGCAGGTTCAACCTCTACTTCATTGTTTTTGCTAGGTTGAGCATCAACATGAACATTATCATTAACATTATCACTAGGTTCATGTTCATCACCTGATTGTGTTTCAGCATCAGAAATAGAAATATCATTGGGATTCTCAGGTGTGTCTATAGTAGGTTCACTAGAAGCATGCAAAGTCCTATAATTTTTCTTTTTCTTCTTTTTAGAAGAACTAGGTGCCTCTAAATTCTTTCTCTGAGAATCTTGCTCGAGTCTCTTAGGGTGGCCTTCAGGATACAAAGGTTCCTGAGTTATTCTACCAATTCTAGTAGCCACTCTAACAGCAAAGTCATTCTTATGATTTAATTCATCAAGAAAATCATTTTGAGCTTTATGTACTTCCTCAGCTTGAGTAGCAACCATAGAAGCATATTTCCTAATGAGTTGGAGTTCACCTTTAACTCTAGCCAAGTTATCACTTACGCGTCCTATCTCGAAAGCATTATTCTTTAACTCTCTACCAACATAAGCATTAAAACTTTCTTGTCTAGCCATAAATTCATCAAATTCATCTAAGAATGGGCTATGCAATTTAGTAGAGGGTATTTCAACTTTATTGTATCTATAGAGAGAATTTACCTTTACTACCTGTGTCGGGTTATCAAGACAATGTGGTTCTTCAACACGCGGTATATTAAGACCATGTATTTCTTCAATAGGTGGTAAATTCTTAACATCTTCAGCTTTAATACCTTTTTATTTCATTGATTTCTTTGCCTCTTGCATATCTTCAGGACTGAGAAATAAAACACCTCTCTTCTTTGGAGTGGGTTTAGGAATAGGCTCAGGAGTTGGCTTAATTGGTTCAGGAATTGGCGCAGGAAGAGTCCAATTATTTTCATTAGTCAACATATTATTCAATAGTATTTCAGCTTTGTCGACTATTCTTTCCCTGAAAACACAACCATCACAACTGTCCAAGTAGTCCTTGGAAGCATCGGTTAGTCCATTATAAAAGATATGAAGTATTTCATTTTTCTTGAGAGGATGATCAGGCAAAGCATTATGTAACCGGAGAAGCCTCCCCCAAGCTTGTGGGTGACTCTCTTCTTTGATTTGCACAAAATTATATATTTCCCGCAAGGCAGCTTGTTTCTTATGAGCAGGGAAATATTTAGCAGAAAAGTAATAAATCATATCCTGGGGACTACGCACACAACCAGGAGCCAGAGAATTATACCAAGTCTTAGCATCACCCTTTAATGAGAACGGAAATATCTTAAGGATATAAAATAGCGAGATCTTTCATCATGAGTGAATAGGGTAGCTATATGATTCAACTTGGTAAGATGTGCCACAACAATTTCAAATTCAAGTCCATAAACAGGATCAGATTCAACTAAAGTAATAATCTCAGGATCAACAGAGAATTCATAATCCTTATCAGTAACACAGATAGGTGAAGTAGCAAAAGCAGAGTCAGGTTTCATTCTAGCATTAAGAGACTGATGCTTCCATTTAGCTAATAAGTTCTTAAGAACATATCTATCATTGCAAGCAAAGATTTCACTAGCAGCTTCTTCTTTCCTAACATAACCCTCAGGAACAACAGGCAATACATAATCATTGGGAGAACTTTCATCATCACTATCATCAATAATAGCATCTTCAATATTTTCATTCCCCCTAACTCTAGCAAGTTGTTCATCAAGAAATTCACCTAAAGGCAAAGTAGTTTCATGCACAGAAGTAGTTTCATCATGCATAGCAGAAGTGGCATCATCAATAACATGTGACATATCAGAATTCATAGCAGTAGCAGGTTTAGGTGTCGCAAGCCTACTAATAACGGAAGGAGAATCTAGTGCAGAGCTAGATGGCAGTTCCTTACCTCCCCTCATAGTTGAAGGCAAAATCTTGGTTTTAGCGTCTTCCAAGTTCTTCATAGTGATCAACAGATATAAATCCCAAGTGACTCAGAGAATAGAGCTATTCTCGCCGGCAACGGTGCCAGAAATTAGTCTTTATAATCCACAAGTGTAGGGGATCGCAACAGCTTTCGAGGGTGAAGTACAACCCAAATTTATTGATTCGACACAAGGGGAGCCAAAGAATATTCTTGAGTATTAGCAGTTGAGTTGTCAATTCAACCACACCTGGATAACTTAGTATCTGCAGCAAAGTATTTAGTAGCAAAGTAGTATGATAATAAAGGTAACGGTGGCAAAAGTAAAGATAATAGTTTTTGGGTTTTTGTAGTAGTTGTAACCGTAGCAACGAAAAAGTAAATAAGCGAAGAACAATATATGAAAAGCTCATAGGCAATGGATCGGTAATGGATAATTATGCCGGATGCGATTCCTCATGTAATAGATATACCATAGGGTGACACAGAACTAGCTCCAGTTCATCAATGTAATGTAGGCATGTATTCCGTAAATAGTCATACGTGCTTATGTAAAAGAACTTGCATGACATCTTTTGTCCTACCCTCTCGTGGCAGCGGGGTCCTAGTGGAAACTAAGGGATATTAAGGCCTCCTTTTAATAGAGAACCAGAACAAAGAATTAGCACATAGTGAATACATGAACTCCTCAATCTACGGTCATCATCGAGAAGTGTCCCGATTATTATCACTTCGGGGTTGTCGGATCATAACACATAATAAGTGACTATAGATTTGCAAGATAGGATCAAGAACACACATATATTCATGAAAACATAATAGGTTCAGATCTGAAATCATGGCACTCGGGCCCTAGTGACAAGCATTAAGGATAGAAAAGTCATAGAAACATCAATCTCAGAACATAGTGGATACTAGGGATCAAACCCTAACAAAACAAACTTGATTACATGATAAATCTCATCCAACCCATCACCGTCCAGCAAGCCTACGATGGAATGACTCATGCACGGCGGTGACCATCATGAAATTGGTGATGGAGGATGGTTGATGATGACGATGGCGACGAATCCCCCTCTACGGAGCCCCGAACGGACTCCAGATCAGCCCTCCCGAGAGAGATTAGGGCTTGGCGGCGGCTTCATGTCGTAAAACGCGATGAAACTATCTCTCTGATTTTTTTCTCCCCGAACGTGAATATATGGAGTTGGAGTTGAGGTCGGTGGAGGTCTAGGGGGCCCACGAGATAGGGGGCGCGCCCTACAGGGGGGGCGCCCCCCTCTCTTGCGGACAGGCCCTGGCCCCCCTGATGTATTCCTTTCGCCCAGAAATTCTTATTAATTCCAAAAACTGCCTCCGTGGATTTTCAAGACATTCCGAGAACTTTTATTTTCTACACATAAAACAACATCATGGCAGTTCTGCTGAAAACAGCGTCAGTCCAGGTTAGTTTCATTCAAATCATGCAAGTTAGAGTCCAAAACAAGGGCAAAAGTGTTTGGAAAAGTAGATACATTGGAGACGTATCAGTTCGCACCGGCGAACTCCGGCGAGCTCTGAAAAATCGACTGTCCCAATTTTGAAATTTAGTCTACTGCGATTTAACTAGTGTGGAATATAAAGGAGGAAAACCATAAGTGAGCGAGTCCCGGATTAGGGGGTGTCCGGATGACCGGATTATAACCTTCGGCCGGACTCCTGGACTACGAAGATACAAGACTGAAGACTTCGTCCCGTGTCCAGATGGGACTTTCCTTGGCGTGGAAGGCAAGCTTGGCGATACGGATATGTAGATCTCCTCCCATTGTAACCGGCTCTGTGTAAGCCTAGCCCTCTCTGGTGTCTATATAAACCGGAGGGTTTTAGTCCGTAGGACGAACAACAATCATACCATAGGCTAGCTTATAGGGTTTAGCCTCTCTGATCTCGTGGTAGATCTACTCTTGTACTACCCATATCATCAATATTAATCAAGCAGGAGTAGGGTTTTACCTCCATCGAGAGGGCCCGAACCTGGGTAAAAACATCGTGTCCATTGTCTCCTGTTACCATCCACCTAGACGCACAGTTCGGGACCCCCTACCCGAGATCCGCCGGTTTTGACACCGACATTGGTGCTATCATTAAGAGTTCCTCTCTGTCGTCATCTTTAGGCCCGATGGCTCCTCCGATCATCAACAACGATGCGGTCCAGGGTGAGACTTTTCTCCCCGGACAGATCTTCTTATTCGGCGTCTTTGCACTGCGGGCCAATTCGCATTGGCCATCTGGAGCAGAACGAAAGCTACGCCCCTGGCCATCAGGTCAGATTTGGAAGTTTGAACTACACGGCTGACATCCGCGGAGACTTGATTTCGATGGGTTCGAGCCACAGCCGAGCGCGCCGCACTGTCACGATGGGCATGATCTAGCTCTGCCGCCGAACAGTGCCCAGGAGGCCGCCCTAGTGTCCGCTCCGACCCTTAGCTCGGAGCCGACTGCACCAATCGAGGACGGGTGGCTAGACACCGCCTCGAGGGCTGCAATCTCTACGGAAATCGAGCCGAACATCAGCCTTGTCCTTTGCGAAGCTCATGACTCCAAGGTGCCGGACTCCTCTCCGAACTCCGAACCTTCCGCGCCCCTGCCGATCAAACCCGATTGGGCGCCGAGCATGGAGTTCCTCGCCGCGGACATATTTCAGCACTCGCCCTTCAGCGACATTCTGAATTCACTAAAGTCTCTCTCTTTATTAGGAGAGCCCTGGCCGGACGATGGTCAGCAAGGTTGGGATGCGGACGACGAAGAAATTCAAAGCCCACCCACCACCCACTTCGTAGCCACCGTCGATGATTTAACCGACATGCTCGACTTCGACTCCGAAGACGTCGACGGTATGGACGCCGATGCAGGAGACGACCAAGAACCAGCACCTATAGGGCACTGGAAGGCCACCTCGGCATACAACATATACATGGTGGACACCCCAAAAGAAGGGAATGGCGATGGAACAATGGAGGATGACCCCTCCAAGAAGCAGCCTAAGCGCCGGCGTCGGCGGCGCCGCTCTAAATCCCGCCAAAGCAAAAACGGCGATTCCGGCACGGGAGATAATAACACCCCGGACAGTGCCGAAGACAACCCCCTCCAGCAGGATTCAGCACAGGAGGATGGAGAAGCCAGCCCTCATGAGAGAGCGGCAGACAGAGAGGTAGAGGACGATAATTACATGCCTCCCTCCAAAGACGAGGCAAGCCTCGACGATGACGAATTTGTCGTGCCTGAGGATCCCGTTGAACAAAAATGTTTCAAATGCAGGCTTATGGCCACGGCGAGCAGCCTCAAGAAAAAACAGCAGCAGCTTAGAGCTGACCAAGACTTGCTAGCCGACAGACGGACTGAAGTCCTTGCGGCCGAAGAGTACAAACTTGAATGCCCCTCCAAGAGCTACCCAAAGCGCATGCTGCTACCCCGATTAGAGGAGGAAGCACCTAAACCTACATCACCAGCGCACGACGCGGCCGACCGGCCACCTCGTGGCCACGACAGAGAGGCCTCTCGGCCATCCACTCAAGCCGCACCCCAGCGTCGCTCAAAAAATACCAAGGCACAGGAAAATGCGCCAGACCTGCGAGACATATTGCAGGACAAGGCAAGGCAAACAAGATCGATCTACGGATCGTGTGGGCTCCCCACAACACGTGACGATAACCGTCATGCCGGATATGGCAAATCTGGCCAGGCCGAACACAGCAGACAAAGCTCCTTTGAGCTACGTCTTGATATAGCCCAGTACAGAGGCACCGCACACCCACTATGCTTCACAGATGAAGTAATGGATCATCAAATCCCCAAGGGTTTTAAACCCATAAACATCGAATCATACGATGGCACAAGAAATCCTGTGGTATGGATCGAGGATTATTTCCTTCATATCCACATGGCCCGCGGTGATGATCTACACGCTATCAAATACCTCCCACTCAAACTTAAAGGACCAGCTCGGCATTGGCTTAACATCTTGCCAGCAGAGTCAATTGGTTGCTGGGAGGACCTGGAAGCCGCATTCCTCAACAATTTCTAGGGCACCTATGTGCGACCACCAGACGCCGATGACCTAAGTCACATAATTCAAAAGCCAGAGGAATCGGCCAGACAATTCTGGACACGGTTCCTAACCAAGAAAAATCAAATAGTCGACTGTCCGGACGCAGAGGCCCTCGCAGCCTTCAAACATAACATCCGTGACGAATGGCTTGCCCGGCACCTAGGACAGGAAAAGCCGAAATCCATGGCAGCCCTCACAACACTCATGACCCGCTTTTGCGCAGGAGAAGACAGCTGGCTAGCTCGTAGTAATAACATGACCAAGAGCCCTGGTAATTCAGATACTAAGGACAGTAATGGCAGGTCGCGTCACAACAAGCACAAGCGCCACATTAACGGCGACAATGCTGAGGATACGGCAGTTAATGCCGGATTCAGAGGCTCTAAACTCGGTCAGCAGAAAAAGTCATTCAAAAGAAATACTCCGGGCCCGTCCAGTTTGGACCGAATACTCGATCGCTCGTGCCAGATACACGGCACCCCCAAAAAACGAGCCAATCAGACCAACAGGGATTGTTGGGTGTTCAAGCAGGCAGGCAAGTTAAGTGCCGAAAACAGAGACAAGGGGCTGCTTAGCAATGACGAGGAGGAGCCGTGTCCGCCGAACAATAGGGGACAGAAGGGTTTTCCCCCACAAGTGCGGACGGTGAACATGATATACGCAACCCACATCCCCAAAAGGGAGCGGAAGCATGCACTCTGGGACGTATATGCGTTGGAGCCAGTCGCCCCAAAGTTCAACTCGTGGTCCTCCTGCCCGGTCACTTTTGATCGAAGGGACCACCCCACTAGCATCCGCCACGGCGGATTCACCGCATTGGTTCTAGACCCAATCATTGACGGATTTCACCTCAGTAGAGTCCTTATGGACGGCGGCAGCAACCTGAACCTGCTTTATCAGGATACAGTGCGAAAAATGGGCATAGATCCCTCAAGGATTAAACCCACAAAGATGACCTTTAAAGGCGTCATACCAGGTGTAGAGGCCAACTGTACATGCTCAGTTACACTCGAAGTGGTTTTCGGATCCCCGGATAATTTCTGAAGCGAGGAGTTAATCTTCGACATAGTCCCGTTTCACAGTGGCTATCACGCACTGCTCGGACGAACCGCATTTGCAAAGTTCAATGCGGTGCCGCACTGCGCATACCTCAAGCTCAAGATGCCAGGCCCTCGAGGAGTGATTATGGTCAATGGAACACCAAATGCTCTCTCCGAACGGAGGAGCATACGGCGGCCCTCGCGGCGGAAGTACAAAGTAGCCTCTCAAGGCAATTCTCCAGTCCGGCTATTAAACGTCCGAACACCATCAAGCGCGCCTGGAGTAACCTACAACAAGACTGCCTGGCACGTTCTGAGCAAGCGTAGCAGTGCGGCCCCAACCCCAGCCCTCGCGAAATTGCGAAACCAGTACTACACGTACATAATTATGCTCTGGAAATACCATGGGCATAAGGGGAGGGGCACAACCACGGCACGCCCGAAATGCGGCTCAACCGCACTAGGGGCTCCCAATTTTGTCATTCCTTTTTTCTTACTTTCATGACTCCACTCTCCGGAAGGCTTGTCCGGCAGTATAATCGCCGAACACACGATGCAACAGCCAGGGAGGCAGCAAGCTACGTCGAATGTCCAGGTGGTATCTATAACGAGCTAAATACCTGTCTTACATAAAGTCTTGCAGCTTGCCCCTGGAGGGGGACATGTCAAATAATCCCATCTCTTGCTTATCGCACTATTTGTATCATTCTGCTTTCACAGCAGCCTTTTAATAAACAATACATAGCTCTTGTCTATTATTACATTCATTTTTTATGTAAATATGTCCAGTTATGACATTATGCAACCGTACACTTTGGTACGGCCAATACACCAGGGGCTTAAGTACCCCAGAATATGGTTTGAGAAGTCCGAACACTCTCACGAGTGCGGCACCCCGAACTTATAGCATTATATGCATCAGCTCCGAATCATGTCTAGGGTTAATAATTGGGTTTTCCCAGCTCCCATGTTTTGGTACCTTACGTTTCATTACATCGGCTAAGGTAGCACTGGGAGAACTACTGCGATTGTGCCCCGGTTGAGCTGGGTTAAGCACCTCAATAGAGAAAGCTAAAACTGATCGTCATGATAGGGCGAGAGCCGGTCGCTGTTCGAGAGGTCTCGAGTCCCTAAATACTTATGCCGCTTAGAGCGAGGAGCTGGCTTTGTCCGGCCTAGGCATGGATAGCGCCCCGAACTCGGTCTTCCGAATACTAGGGGCTTCGCTGAAATTTAAAATTATAGAATTCTATGGCTAAGTGAGAGTGATAAAGCATTATAGTCTGATTGCCTTGTTCATTGTGCTGAGTGCCTCCCTCGAAGGACCCAAGAATGGGAACAAGAGCGCTCAGGTTTATCTCAAACACCCCAGCACTCGTGGCATGGGGGTAGAAGACAACGACTAGCCATCTCTCATATTTAATAAACGGACGCACAGAAGGTAATATTTTAATCTCAAAAAGCGTTGCTTAGCGCATATGAACAAGTTTTCAGCACACAGGATAACACGAGCAAGTTTACTCAAAAATTACATCCTTGGAACACTCATCCACCACAAGGCAGGCACCCTTCAGGACGCCCTCATAATACATCTCGGGCTTGCGATGCTCCTTCGCCTCCGGTGGCCCATCTGTCACCAGCTTCTCAGAATCCATCTTGCCCCAGTGTACTTTAACACGGGCAAGGGCCCTACGGGCGCCTTCGATGCATACGGAGCACTTGATGACTTCAAGCCGGGGACAGGCATCCGCCAGCCGCCTCACCAGCCCAAAGTAGCTCCCAGGCATGACCTCCCCAAGCCATAGCCGGACTATAAGGCCCTTCATGGCCTGTTCGGCTACCTTATGGAACTCGACCAGCTGCTTCAGCTGGTCGCTCACAGGCACCGGGTGTCCGGCCTCAACATAATGGGACCAGACCACCTTCTCCGTCGAGCTCCCTTCCTCGGCTCGGTAGAATGCGGCAGTGTCGGACGCACTGCGGGGCAGATCTGCGAACGCTCCTGTAGAGCTCCGGACTCGGGTAAGTAACAAGTAATTCAATTTCACGTGCTTGCTTTGCATAAAGAATGCCTTACCCGCCGCTATCTTCTTCATCGCCTCAATTTCCTGGAGGGCTTTTTGGGCTTCGTCCTTGGCAGATTTGGCGCTCTCAAGGGCCGAGGCAAGCTCGGACTCTCGAGTCTTTGAGTCAAGCTCCAAACTCTCGTGTTTTTTCACAAGAGCGTGGAGCTCTTGCCGCACCTCCGCCACCCGCGCCTCCTTCTTTTATCGCTCGGTGTGCTCCATGGCCGCATTGTCTTTGGCCTTGGACAGCGCTCCCTTTAGGGTCGCCACCTCGATTGTGGCCCCTGTAATACTCACGTTGGTCCTCTCATTATTTGCAACCAGATCTTTTTATATACTTACATAAGGTATTACTTACCTTCCTTGTCCTCGAGCTGCTTCTTGGCAAGGCCGAGCTCGTTCTTGGACCGCTCGAGGCTCTGCTCCAATGCACCGACCTCTGCAGTCAGTGCGGCAAAGGTCAGCAGCGCAGCCTGCATTCCCATATTGACATACTTATGTTAGACTCCTGCATATATCTTTTTAGATCCTTAGTTCGGCTTTTCTTTCCGAACACCAAACTGAGCATTAGGGGCTACTGTCTATGCAGTAATATTTTTACATATCTTAAATACATACCTCAAAGCCTGTTAGAAGGCTGGCACAGGCTTCCGTCAGCCCGCTCTTGGCGGACTGAACCTTCTGGATCACCGCACTCATAATAGTGCGGTGCTCCTCGTTGATGGAGGCGCCTTTAAGCACCTCCAGCAAATTATCCGGTGCCTCCGGTTGGACGGAGGTCACCGGCGTCGTGCCAATGAAACAACCTCACTAAACGCGCTGAGGTGGGACAGTAAAATGATTCGAATAAAGGCTTGGCCGTGGCGTGATGTCACACTGCGGAATACATCAACAGATTAGATTTGTGCAAATATTATTCTCTCTACGATGGTATGTGGAACTTATTTTGCAGAGCCGGACACTATCCTTGTGTTCAAAATCTTCTATGAACTATTCGGAGGAGGAACCCGCCTTGCAATGCCGAAGACAATCTGTGTGCCGGACTCGTCGTCATTGAAGCCTGGTTCAGGGGCTACTGAGGAAGTCCCGGATTAAGGGGTGTCCGGATGACTGGACTATAACCTTTGGCCGGACTCCTGGACTATGAAGATACAAGATTGAAGACTTCGTGCCGTGTCCGGATGGGACTTTCCTTGGCGTGGAAGGAAAGCTTGGCGATACAGATATGTAGATCTCCTCCCATTGTAGCCGACTCTGTGTAACCCTAGCCCTCTCTGGTGTCTATATAAACCGGAGGGTTTTAGTTCGTAGGACGAACAACAATCATACCATAGGCTAGCTTATAGGGTTTAGCCTCTCTGATCTCGTGGTAGGCCTACTCTTGTACTACCCATATCATCAATATTAATCAAGCAAGAGTAGGGTTTTACCTCCATCGAGAGGGCCCGAACCTGGGTAAAAACATCGTGTCCTTTGTCTCTTGTTACCATCCACCTAGACGCACAGTTCGGGACCCCCTACCCGAGATCCACCGGTTTTGACACCGACAATAAGCATTGGGAGTATAGTGTTGAGCGTGCCATGGCGGATCTGAAGGTGCAAACCGGACAAAGGCAACTTCGCAACCAGAAAAGAAATCAGAGTAAAGCAGTGGTGATCTATTTTCTTGCTGTGATAAATAAGTTGAGCAGATATAAAAGAGTACCACCTTGGGTGCGGCGCCATGTATGCCTCTGCTGAGAATTTGACGGTGTTGCGGTAGAGATGGCTGTCGACAGCATGGAAGAAGATCCAGGAGGGTCGACGGTGGCAGCAGGGCACGGTGGACGAGACGGTTGTAGGAACGGCGTCGGCAAGGTGGACGACGGTGGGGATGAAGCGAGAGGACGGGATGCAAGGATCCCGGTCCGAAGCCGTGGATGAGAGAGGTCGATCTCTTGTAATGGACGGCGGCGTCGGGGTATCAGCTCCGGCATAGTGGAGGAGGACGGTGGTGGATGGGGTGGCGGACGGCGGTGGACAGAGGAGGGTGGGGTTGAGAGGTGTTTTGGCGCCCACGGAGTATGAATGGGGAAAAGGGAGGTAGAGAGGAAGGGGGGAACCATGTATTCAGGGCGCGCTTGTCTCAAATGCGAGGAAATTTACAAACTTAGCCCCCGTTTCAATTTTCTACTACATCACAACAATATTAGTCGGTTGGGGATAGCACAGTAATCTCGCATATACAGAATATCTGTCGACGAGAGTTTGTTTTTGGCGCCCACCGTGTATGAATAGGAATCGTGGAGGGAGTCGATTTCGGCCGAGGACACACTGTGTTTTGGCACCCACCATGTATGAATCCGGGTGAGAGGCAGTTACGTCATGTTTGGGTGAAATTACAAACCTACCCCTATCGAAACCTATAGCAATCTAATAGATAGGCTTTGCGTGGCAGGGATAGGCAGTAGTAATTTCCATCTCGCAGATTTTGCTTTCGGGCGGTTACTGCGACTTTCCCCGCTTCGTTCAAATTTTGCAGAGTGCACGTTTACCGTGCCAACTCAATTCGAATCCCGTTTGTATTCTATTTTTTTCAGGCGGGATCCATTTTCCACTAGAATTAAATTCTATATACATCATTTTTTATATATACTTTCAAAAGCACAACACCATTTATAAATAAATATGGTTTACAAATGGCATGATCTCAGATTCATAAGGTTGTATCCATCAAATTTGGATTTTCAAATATTTGAAACCACTTTATGTTGAAATCCAATGTATGCATTCCTCGCTAACTGTCTCCAATTAATGTGTGTTTCATGCGGGTTTTTTTACTTCTCAAACATGTATAATGTGTTTCACACACGCAACATATAGTGTAATCCTGTTTAGACATTAATTGCATATAAACCATGCATTGTTTGTAATTAAAGAATCTATGGATCATCAATATGGATAAACTATATAACATTACATGTGTGCCCAAATTCAAATGAATATGCATGTTTGATACACCAATTTGCGTTATGATATAATCGATGTCGTGATCTCCAGTTTAAATATTTGAATCCCATTTAATCCAGATATTCGTCTCATAAAGCTATCACTCATGCTTATATAGGACTATCTCTCTGGACCTATACGCGTTCATCATCTCTCAGGTATCTCTCGTGCTACCTATATGTCGACAATGATCTTTTATCTTCATAACACATTGACGGTACTCTCTCCCTCGACCTTCATCACTCTATCTCTCTCTAAGTATATCCTGCTCCTTGCTATGTGTATCTAAATATGATTCTCCATGTGGAATCTCTTTCTCTCACACAAACATAAAACTTTGTCTCCCGGGGTCTCATTTATCTCTACTATTCCCATGTGTGCCACTCGCACACCCCTCATACGGAGATGTCTTTCGCTCCTTAGATATGAGAACCTACGACTCTTCCTCTTAAATATCTCTTTCTCACACACAAACACAAACTCTGTCTCCCACGGTCTCATATTTCTCCATTGTTCTCTTGTATATCGCTCACACACACTCTCTCTCCCTAGAGATATCTTGCGTTCCCTCTCTAGCTATCACTCTCGTTGTGAAATATCTTTTTCTCTCGCAGACACAAAACTCCGTCTCTCGGGATCTCATTTCTCTCTGATATATGTTTGTATGTGACTCACATGCACCCTCTCTCTATCTCTCTCACACCCACACACATAACTCAGCCTTTTGATCCATTCGACTCCTATCTCTAACGCACACTAGCTAGCATCTTTCTCTTTCTATTTATCTGTTTCTCCATCAACCTTCTTTCTCACCCTCACTCTTGATTCCTATCACGCACGCTACATATGTTTCTCTCTATATGCAGTCAAGTGCCCTCTCACACACATATATAACTTCACCCTCTGAACCACCCGGCGGTCATCTCCAACACCCAAACTAGTGGATGTCCCTCTAGCTAGCATCTCCATCTCTGTATCTATCTGTAGTTTCTCCGTCAACATTTATTTCTCGCACGGAGTCTTGCTTCCTATAACCCACACTATATATGTTTCTCCATACATATGCATTTATAGGTTGATCTCTTTTGCACAATCGTTGTGCCTCACTCCCTCTGCTCGCCACAGATGCATGCTCTAGCCCACGCCACTATCTCTTAAAGACAAAAACACATGATCAATTGTCGGGCCTTCTTCCCTGCATTCTCACATGCATGCATATTGTCATACCGATCCGTCTCTCCCATGTCGTTCATCTTATGACTTATGTCTTCTTTCTTTTATCTCGATCATGCGCGTGCAAACACACACACATCCCACATATACATGTATACCTCTCACACATGCACATTCAAGGTCTCTATGTCTTCATACGTAGTTAATTACCCTCAATCCTAACACCACATCGAATCGTTCTCCTCTTGTGTGCACATAACTTCCGCCTGGATGGGTAAAACACACACTCACACTTAACAATCTCCTCCTAGCTAC
>NC_041391.1:90833575-90847151 GCF_002162155.2 Triticum dicoccoides | reverse complement strand
TCTCTCTCTCACACACACACACACACACACACACACACACTAAGACAACATCTCACACACACATGCTCTAGGCGGAGCATTTGTTCCTACCACCCTTCATCCAACCTTACCCGTATGATAAACAATCACCTTAATTTACTTGCATAACATGGACAAATTCAACTTTACTTTAGTAGTCAGCAAACTTATCATTTGTACCCTTATAAAAAAACGAGTTAACGATGATGGTGTGCCTGCCATCTTGTTATACCGATCGTATGATCTATATCTGACGGATAGAAAGCAAACTATGATAATTTTACAAAAGATACCCGCACCTCTCTCCATTATCTCCCACAACCTCATTGCTTAGCAATTAAAAAAGGAATAAGTCTCTAGAACAATCTAGCATGCATGGTGGCCGCTGTCGCCTAGCGGCGCCATCCATCCCCATGCCTCCGCCCATTCCGACCACCAGTCACCACCACGCTCCACTCCTCCTCGCCTTATCTCTCATCTTTCATTTTTTTCGATGACATTCTCGAGATACCAGTTTTCCGATAAAATTCTAGAGATATCATTAGTTTTTACACATGGGATTACTCCTCCATGGGTCAATCACAACATGTGTTTTGTAAAAAAAATGCATATGGATGTTTCGTGCAATGCACGAGAATCTTGCTTGTAATTCTATAACGCAAATCATGAGCAGGAAGTGACATTTTTTTGACACAACCACGTTAACATGGCCACGTAAATCACTAGCTAAAGTGAATACCATTATACTTATATCCCGATGCAAAAGGTTGAGTACATGTCCAAAGAGTAGAGTCACACACACGCACTCCATCTCTCAGAATCTCTCACACACACACCAGTTACGTGACACCCACTTAAGCAGACACGTATGTTACAATTTGTGCACCCGCGGGTACACGTGATGCTGCACATTTATTTAAGCCGAAAGGCGAACCGAAACAGTAGCTGCATTCATTCCCCTCCCGCCGCCTCTTCTCTGGTTGCCGTCGCCCGGTAGCCATGGCCCAGCCGAAGGTAACAACATACGACATACTCCCGCCGGAGCGGCGCTTTAATATGGAAATTTTAGTGGTCATGCATGCATCTTTTTGTGCTAGCACTCCTATATAAGGGTTGACCGGTCGCTTCCCGCGGACGTGCGCGGGCGGTGGAAGAGGAAGGAGAAGGGAAGCGGGCTATGGAGTAACGTTTTTTTACCACAATTTCTTGGGAAACTGAATGCAATAATTGAGTAGTTTTGCAAACTACCAGTACTACACCTGAAACAGTTCAAAACATATACTCCCATGCCAGCGCGCGCTTCCCGCGTGAACGGTCAGTGTCGCCTTGGAGCGTCAATGCCGCATTAATGCCCGGCCAGAGCGGAGGCGACCTCTCACTGGCGCTGGCTTTGAAGTGGCGCGACGGCCGAGAGAGCGCCGCTTCCCGGTGCACGCAACTGCTCCGCGTTGAGACTATCCATAGGCCCTGTTTGGATCCATGGTTAGAGTTAGTTTGAGCTAGTTGGGGCTCAAATAGCCCGAAAGTATCAAAGCATGAGGGTTTAAATTGGAGCAAGTTGCACCGAACCCACCAAAAAAAAACTATCCCACCCAAGAGGTGCTAACTAGAGATAGTTCTCATTGGGACCACTGAAAAATCAATTTTCTCTCTCCATCAAGTGCATTTATTGTCAATCTAACCCTGTCACCCAAACACCTCTTTGGCTACAGTTAGTTCAGGGTTAGTCATGAGTTAGTCTAACCTCTAGCTAAGTTAGAGTATCAAACATGAGCAGTATAGGACATGCAAGTTGCTCAAAGCATCGAGTCAAATTCGTACGTGAAAGGATTTTTTCTTTTTGAAAACGGAACGTGAAAGGAATTTTTTTTAGAATGCTCTTGGCATGTCGCTAACATGTGATGAGTTAACCGACCTCAATAGACAGCAAAAATGCCAGCCCGTCGCACTTTGATAGAGACGGGGAGGGAGAAGCGATACAGGCTGCTGGAATACTAGAGATAGGTGTCGCACGGAAGCCATGAAATATGGTGATAGCGTGGGTTAGCCATGTACTAGTATGATATAACTACACTGGGATGTCGTGTTTCGCACTCTTCCAGTCCACTATGGAGATGATTGGTTGATTTTATATTGCTGAATAATATTAAATATTATGAGTGCAGACGCTCCACCACGAGGTTCGTTTCTCCTTCTCGGTCGTCGGAATCTATGTTCTTCCACTCTATTTTTTATACGTGAGCTTTGTTCATCCTTTTGCCAACACGCGAGACATCTAGCATCAAGGTGCACGTGTTATGCAAGGATCATTCCATATATATGAAGAACACGTGGGACTGGAACTACGAGATGGACATGTACCCAGGAGTGGACGTACGAACCTGAGTAATGTAGCACAGTAAGTGAAGTAGAAAGGCACAAATGGTATGAACATGCGTGGCATATAGGGGTGTGTTTGGTTGCGTTCTCGTCTCAGCATAGTTGTTCCCTCTTCATGCATGCTCAACTTTTTTTGCAAATCAAATGCATGCATGCTCTCTTCATGCATGCTTCTAGTGTGTTTGTGCTAAACTAGTGTGGACTCATGCACCCTCCATACACTCTACCAAACACCCAAAAGTAGGTCGAGAAGGGAACTCTTGGGCGGCATTTGTCTCTTACTACATACTACCACTAAATGTTGTACATGCAATGCACGGTGATGTTATGGAGTACGTGCCTAAGTACTCTACTACTACTATATTAGTTGGAGGCACATATTAACTTTTATATTTGTTTACGTGTATGCCCCCAGACCTTCCAACTAGACGTGTCTTTCTCTCCAGGGCGCACTTTGTATCGTTCATACCACTAAGTACTACTACGTGTGGTTTCTGACCCAGAAGTAGAAGAAGTGGAGACGCTCTACCACACTGTTTTTTTACGTTGGGCTCTACCACACTGTTCATGTCCCACTCCTTTCGCTGACGTGTGGGACATCCAGCATGTGCCGTGTTTGGCACCCTTCGTCGTAAGAGTTGAAACGCTAGCATTCATCAGAAATAAAAAATAATTATAAATCAGCAATGATACTATTTTTTGAGAACTAATCAGCAGTGATACTATACCACGCGGTTTCCTTGCTCCTCGATATCGGAAAGAATACTTCCGTTCTCCAACATGTGGGATGTCGACCATCCTGGTCCACTTGCCATGCACGCAGAACTCCAAGGGAGAGTCACCCAGGTCGTCACGCCGCAGTAACAATGACTAATGAGCCATCAAATCACAGGCCCACTTCCCACTTTGAAGTTGCTCGGACGAAGGAACCATCATGACTTCGTTGAATTCCGCTTCTTGAAGAAAACTACTGTACCAGCAGTACTGCTAGCTACAGTAGTTACTCCAATAGAAACCTCCTTTTGTTCATAGGATAGGAATTTTATAGGAATATCACTACAAGAAATATGTCAACTTGTGACCTTGACTATTGGTCACTGAAAGGTCATTGTTTTTCATTTGCGACCTTTTTGTGACCAAAAATAGAAGGTCAAAAGCTGGCGGTCGTAAACTGAACTTAACGACCTTCTCTGTGAGAAGGTCGTAGACGTTTACACCCAAAATAGAAGGTCGTTGAACCCATGACCTTTTGTTTTGGTCACTGGTCGTCTGCCCAGGCCACGTCAGATCTGACGTGGCAATCTAACGTGGCAAAATTACGACCAATTCAAAAGGTCACTGACAAGATTCAGCCCGGTCCGATTAGGTGTTTTAGATGGGCCGAGCCCAACAATTCAGCCTTTTATTTTTTTCCTATTAATTTCGGCATGGGCCATACCCCAGAATTCGGCCTTTTTGTTAGGTTCTTCCATACTAGGGGGCCTCGGCCTATTTTCAGTATATTTCTTTTTTTTATTTTCTAAGGTTTTTTGTTTCGCTTTTTAAACTGTCCAATGCTTGTTGGGTTGTTGCCTTTTCCAGCCCAATTATTTGTCCAATATTAGATCTCAGATTCTGAAAGAAATGTTTGGACAAAGTTGTTTCATATTCAAATCAGGAAAACTCCATGTCGAATTCAAATCATCCATCATATCACATCACATAGCACATCTCCTAGGTTTACATAACACATCTCTCAGAAATACATTTACACAGGAATATAGCAGGAACAGAGGGAATATCTTCTACTATCCTAACATGTACGTATTTGCATGTGTCCTTGCTTGACCGGCGCATGCATCACTGTAGCAGCCAAGCAAGTAGGCATCGTTGACGTCTACTCACAGCTTTCCTCGCACCAGAAAAAGAGTCAAAACAAAAAATATTAGACCATAATATGACACCAGACCATATATAAGTAACTTTAAATCAGAAAGTATATCCACATCACCGTAAAATAGTCCTAGACCATCACAAAGAAGCCAAATACTATTATCTGATGATTAGTAGACATAGACATGATTCAGCCACATAATGGCTACTAAAAGCAAAAGTGACAATTGTGTAACCAAACTGCTAGTGTGCACAAGGTGATTGAACTCCTGCTGTTTAGTACGCATACATGGTAGGCTACTGCTGCTAGTGTTCTAAACCAACAGAGCATGCTATAGGAGCAGAAAAGTGGGAGCTACATCTAGAAGATGGAGCCGACTCACCGGAAAGCTTGTGGTCGCCGCCGTACATAGCCGCCATCACGCCGGTCGCCTCAAAAAGCACCACTGCGCCGGAGACGGTGCCTGACGTGTGCAAGAGCAGAGCACCTGCTGCATCCATTTTCAAATAGAACAAGAACAAAGAATTAGGAAGGGTTTCATAAAAGGACAGTTATTTAGAATGACAACACAAATTCAGCTAGTACCATGCTTTTCGTTCTCCAGCTAGTTAAAATGAGATACTCATTCATACAAGAAAACATAGACACAATTTCAATATTCATTGCACAAGTGCAAGTCATGCAAAATACTTCACTGCAACACATTACGCCTAAAGTTCGCATAAAATATAATTGATAAAAATTAGTTTGCTGCTACTGCCATTGGAAAACTGGCACCGAATTGAGCGGTAACAGAGATATAATTGATAAAAATCGGTTTGCTGCTACTGCCATTCGAAATCTAACTGACCAACTAGTTCGAACAGTAGGCAAACTGAGACAGAAACAAGTAACCAGCACCGAATTGAGCGGTAACAGAGAGGGGAGGGGAGACATGCAACTTGCAGCAACCAACCCAAACCAGATCAGGACACGGAATTCACAAGGAAACTCATCGCAGCAACAATTCCAACGAACAGCACAAGACAGAGGCGGACGGGTGGCGGAAAGAGACCAAGGCGCTTACCACGGAGACCTGCTTGACGTCAGGGTGCTTCTCCTTGTACTCCTTCCTGAAGTTATTCCTGCGAAGATGAAACACGCACCAAATCCTCGGTCAGGACGCGACTCCACACCACAGAAGGAACATGAATAGAACCAGGAACCAAGACTGGGACTCACATGAAGATGAAGAAGGCACTCGGGGGAGCTTGGGCTTGTTGGGGTCCTTCTCGGGCTTGCTCTTCTTCACTGTGAGCCTGCACCACCACAACATAAACAGCAACAGCAAACCAAACTGAGTCAGAACCCGACACGATACAACAGCAGCCACCATGGGAAACGAAAACGAGATGCGGAGATGAGGGAGGGAGGGGTCGGGGCACTGACCTGGAGTCGCCGGCGCGGGAGCCCACCTTTGTTACTATGTTAAAGAAAGTTGATTTGCCAACATTGGGTAACCCGACCTGCATGAAACATAAATATAAACTTCATATCTCCTCTTATTCCTCAGTAAACATCAATAGTAAACTACTATGTTAAAGAAAATAAGATGATGGTTCTGGAAATAGTAAACTTGCAAGATAATAAGACCACAAACACACTATTGCATTCACAGTTATTAGTAAAGCAACGATCAAAACTAGTGATAATGCACAAGCAACTTTTGCATATGTCTATACGATCAAACATTATAGAAGTATAATTGTTATTCTCATCTAACTACACAAGTGGCTCTATGAACATGCCAAACACAATACTGAACATGCGAGGAAAACTATAAAGAAGATATTTTACAAATTTATTGTGACATATTTACCCTACATGTGAAATATTTTTCAATAAATGAACTCGTCTAAGAGGACATGACACAATATCTACTCGTTAAAGAGGACATGACACAATATCTACCAGCTACAAATCTCAGGCAGTATCTACTAGCACAATTAACTAGAACAATTACAAACAACAGAGGAAATCATGAATGTGTAAATGCATGAATGGTTCTTTAGATCAACTTCAAAGCTAGCAGCAAGCATATTTAGACAACTTAACACATTAGTAATATTGCCAGCAATATTATTGGAGGCACAAGAGATTCTGAAGCTGAAGCTTCAGCTTCAACATTAGTAATATAGCCAGCAATATTCACAGCTTTAGCTTCCTGTTCTGCATGTCGATGATGTTGGTACACACTCCATTCATGAAGTCCAGTTTCTTGAGTGTTTCTTCCAGCCACACACATGCCTCAAGATCTGCAAATGTTGCCACAGAATGCCAGCAATATTGTTATTAGTTCACAAACAAAAGCAGGCATCACAAGAACTAGAATTCATACAAGGAATTCCTAGACAAGCAGCAACAACTGAAATTGCAACCGTAATACTATGAACAAAAATGTGTCACTATGCTATACATCATGTAGGGCAGTTGATAAATGAAACCCTTTTTGAATGAGAAACTTCATACTGTGTAGAACATACAAACTATATACATTTAACCTTACATGGCAGCCAGACCATGAATTAATCCCAAATCCAATGGTGAGTGATATGTTAAGGTAAAAGAAGAAGAAAATCAGACTTAAGTATATAGTACTCCCTCTGTTCCTAAATATAGGTCGCTGGGATCCTGTTCCGACCAGGTGAAAACCTAGCAAATGACCTTAATACCCCCCATTCAAAATTTGAACCGACTTGTCTCCTACCTCCACCCTCCACCTCCGCCCGTCTCCGACCTACGCCTCCACCTCCACCACTACCAAGGCGCTCCTACTCTCCCACGCCCAGGTGGAGGCGAACTGGTGCTCTGCTGCCACCCAGGAACTGGAGCACAGGTGCTGGTGCAGGTGGAGGCGAGCTGGTGCTCTGCAGCCGCCCAGGAGCTGGTGTTCTGCTCCTTGCCCGCACACAGGTGCTGCTACATCTCATCGCCTAGTACTCACTCTGCATCAATTTGATGATTATAAACAATATGATCATAAACTAAGACTTGCTCATCTGAGAAAAAGAATTTGATGATGATAAACAATCGGAGAAAAATAGATGTTGAGGAAGCAATTAGCATGATTCAATTTTGATGATCCAATATTGAGCAAGCAATCCAAATAAACAATCTGAATAAGCAACTAGCATGATCCAATGTTGAGAAAGCAATCTGAATAAACAATATGAGTAAATTTGCAAAGTTCTTCAATATTTCTGTTAATTAACAATACTCACTGGAGTAATGTTAATTTCCTACTGTACTCCTTTTGTGTGACTATCTCTGTTGACAAGAACAGCAAGCAAATGAATGAACCTACTGTTATTTTATTGACAAGAACAGCAAGCAAATGATTGAACAATAAGTTTCAGTTAATTTACTTGGAGTAGTAAAAACTTAGTGTCTAGAGCAAAGCATTTGCACCATTTGTCAGACATGTAGCTACTGTTATTTTACTGTATGTTTTTCTCTGTACTTTCATCAGAGCATTCAGAAGCATGCAAACAAGTTTATTTAAACAATTTGTTGTAGTCCTCCAAGATACTACAGCAACCACTAATCCTTGAGCAGTAATCCTTGTTGGAATGGCATTGTTGGGCATGATGCAATTTGCTAGAGTACAACATGATGCAATTTGGTAGAGTACAGCAACCACTAATCCTACCATATATTTGTTTCAAATGGCAGTATTTAACCTTACATGGCAGCATCACACAAGCTAGCAGTTTCCTGAACAAATGGTCGTATACATTGAATTCTTTAGCAAACAGCAAAAAACACTGAAAATGCAAATGTAATTCTTTAGCAAACAACAAAAAACACTAAAAATGCACCAATCAATTCTGAAGCGCCTGTCCAAAAGGGGGGCGCTAGAAGTGGGGGGGAGATACCTGGAGGGGCGACTCCGGTGGTAGGTGGTGCCGGGCGAGGTGGCCTGGGGACGGACGGAGCAGGTGTGGCGGGACGCGCTGGAGGCGGAGGACGACGAGGTCGTCGGTGAGACCTACTGCGCGACGACGGCGCGTATGGGGACGGCGGAGGCAGTTGGGCTCGTCGGCGAGTTGGATCTGGGCGGCGGCGAGGTGGAGGTCGCGGACGAGCCGGGTGGCGGCGGCCGCTGGCAAAGGAAATACGAGTGAGAGGGAAAGGAACGAAAGAGATGAGTGAGGACGAGTGAGGCGGAGGCGCCTCCCCATCAAGCTCCACAGCTGGCAGATCTCCCCCTCCCCTCCCCTTCTCGGCATCGCTGCGGGGGTCTCTCCCAGAATCTCGGCGACGCTTGATGGGGAGGTGGGCGATGCTGGATTGCGAGGGCTCGGCGCTCGGTGGGGTGGGAGACTAGAGTTGGAGGTGTGGTGGCGGCGCTGGACGGCCAACGAGGCGCTGGTCGATGGGGAGGGAGGCGGCACTGGAGTGGCTGGATGATGAGGGGTCGGCCCTCGATGAGGAGGGAGATGGCACTATAGTAGTGGGGGCAGCAGCGGGTGTGGGGTGCGGCGGCGCCGGACGGGAGGAGGCATCCACGATGGGATTGGGAGGGACGGCGCGATGCGGATGTGAGATGGCAGAAGACTGAAGCTAAGCAACGAGATGGAAGTGGATCGATGGATAAATGTGGGAAAGAAAGGAGGTGTGGGGTGGATGGAAAATGACCAGTTAGGGTTTCAGGGTTGGTATGGAAGGGTTGAGGACGGCCGTTGGCTCCGCGAGCATCCGACGACGTATGATGCATGATCCGCGTGAGATGTCCATGGACCAATCAGGATGCAGTATGATGTTATGACCATCTAAATAGGTCATAGTTGCCTAAAATTAACGTGTTAAAATCATGTCAGCTATTTTATGACCTGAAAATTCAAAAAGAAAATGCAAAAACTTCTCATTGTGTCACCAAATGTGAACAAGTTTTCAGGAAAAATAAAAAACAAGAAATAAGATAAATAACTTTTAAAAGGTGTCGTGAGAAATGAGTTTTTGGCAAAAAAACATTTTTCATTTTCTTGAGTGCCCAAAATGAGTTTTTCTGTGAAGGACCTACCAAATATTTGTTGCAAAATTGGACCTGATCAATTTTCTAAAATATTAGGCCATGTTTAATATACAATTGATCAAATGGTTGGGTGTAAAAAGTTTCGATCCACCTCTGGTGAAAAAGACAAATTCCCACCGATTTAGTTGGAAGCGGGTCAAATTTGAACTGTAGCTACCTCGTAGTTTGCTCTTTATTTTTCCCAAAAATCATTTCTAGGTACATAAGTACCTATTTAATCAGAGAAACACCAAAAAAATTACAAGATTCAACCACTAGCTAGGAATGGTCATACCAGCTGTTTTGGCCGCATTTTGAAACGGGCATAAAAAATTCAAAAAAAATCAAAAAATTGGAAAACCTCCGCATTGTGTCATTATATGTGACCAAGTTTCCGGGAAAAATAATAAACTTGTAATAAGGTAATTATTTAAAAGAAGTGTTCTCAGAAATGAGCTATCATGCATGAAGATTCATGGCTTTCAAGCCAAATGATCAATCTTATGGCCACATTCATGGCATAGTTTGTTTAAATGATCTCATATAGTTCACAAGGGTGCATCTTGGAATGACAAACAATGTTGCCTAAGAAAGTTTTCATTTTCTTTGCATGGAAAATTCATTTTCCATTTTTTCGAGTGCCCAAAATGAGTTTTTGTGAAGGACCTACCATATATTTGTTGCAAAATTGCACCAAATCAATTCTATAAAATACTAGGCCATATTTAATTCACAATTGACCAAATGATTGGGTGTCAAAAGTTTTGATCCACCTCTGGTGAAAAAGACAAATTCCCGCCAATTCAGTTGGAAGCGGGTCAAATTTGAACTGTAGCTACCTCATAGTTTACTCTTTATTTTTTCCAAAAATCATTTCTAGGTACAGAAGTATCTATTTAATTAGAGAAACACCCAAAAAATTACAAGATTCAACCACTAGCTAGGAACGGTCATTCCCGACGTTTTGACCGCATTTTGAAACGTGCATAAAAAATTCAAAAAAATCTAAAAATTGGAAAACCTCCGCATTGTGTCATTATATGTGACCAAGTTTCCAGAAAAAATAATAAACTTTCAATGCGGTAATTATTTTAAAAAAATGCTCTAAAAAATGAGCTATCATGTGTGAAGATTCATGGCTTTCAAGCCAAATGATCAATCTTATGGCCACATTCATGGCATATTTTGTTCAAATGACCTCATATCGTGCACAAGGGTGCATCTTGGAATGAAAAACAATGTTGCCTAAGGAAGTTTTCATTTTCTTTGCACGGAAAATTCATTTTCCATTTTTTCGAGTGCCCAAAATGAGTTTTTTTGTGAAGGACCTACCATATATTTGTTGCAAAATTGGACCTAATCAATTTTAGAAAATACTGGGCCATATATAATGCACAATTGACAAAATGGTTGGGTGTCAGAAGTTTTGATTAACCTCTGGTGAAAAAGACAAAGTCCTGCCGATTCAGTTGGAACCGGTCAAATTTGAACTATATCTACCTCGTAGTTTGCTCTTTATTTTTTTCAAAAATCATGTCTAGGTACATAAGTACCTATTTAATCAGAAATACATGGTTTGGTGGCAATACATCGAGATTTGGACGGTGGCCGAGGGCCCCAACTATGGAGTGTGTAAGCTCGCATGCCCGTCGCGTTGTTACCGCGTGACCGTGGTGTTGCCATGCGTTCTGGGCGGACTAGGAATGTCTAGTGGGTTGGGAACTCTCCAGGTAGGTGCTAGGAAGAAAATTATAACATAAGATTCTCATGAGGAGACCGAACTATGCTCAAACATGAATTAACAGCCAAGTGCTTGATTAGCGGTACGGGAAATGCACATGGTCAATGGGCGTGAGTTTTGGCTGAGGATGATCATATACTAAGAAAAATGTCTTCACAAATTTTTAGGGAAATCAAGAATATATAAATAACACTTCCTTCACAAAGTGCTGCTTTGAACAAAATAGGAAAATGAATATTGTTGAATTATTCTTGAACTAGGAAAGGAAGGTTTTTGACATATTCGATGAAGATATGATCCAAAGAATTTATGAGAATTTTTTGGGAATTTTTGGAATAACAGAAATATAGGTTGCTTCACAACCTAGAGCAAAAATTGACACATGGACATGACACATAGGCAAAACTTATGAGATGGCGCGTAGTCGTCACAACCCACCATAAATTAGAATGCTATGACCATCTATATTGGTCGTTAACAACTAGAAATAAGGCAGTGGACCAATGTTGTTTGCTTTATGACTATTTCATGTAAGGAAATTACGACCTTTCTGACCAAAATGGTCGCAATGGTTTAGGGTTTGGAGCCTCCTGAACAGCTTTTGACCAATTGGTCTGAAATGGTCATAGATCTATGACCAATTCTTCCAGGGTTTCTGACAGAAGGTCACTAGTTGACATATTTCTTCTAGTGTATGAAAATCATAGGAAGTGAGATGACATGCATCTCAATTCTTATAGAGATAGAGATGCCATTTGATGCATTGGATAGGAATTTTTCCATTTAGCCTAGGCTAATGTACTAGTAATTTGCTCTAAAAACTACAATAGTAACTAGTAGTACTGGTACATGCTCGTACTCAGACACAGACACAGACACACACACTAACTACTAGTACTACTACTTCTCACATGCTGGCCAGACGTCATCGTTCTCCTTCCCGGCTTTGTCGGTGACACCCCACCGTGCTTGGATCTCCGCCGACCTCTCGGCAGTAGCGCGTGCCTCCTTTTCTTTCTTACGGCGGCGTGCCTCTCTTTTCTTGAGTGCTTTCTGACTTTTCCGCTTCCTCTGTGCGGCTTTTCCGCCTCTTGCTCTATCGCCCATTCGGCCTTGGCATCTTCAAATTCCTCCCACATAGTTGTGAGGTCGTGAGCGGCGATGAACTTGGCACGGCGGGATGCCATCGCTTCCCTACCATTTTGTGTGCGGTCGTGGGTGGCGAGGAACTTGGCGCGGCAGGATGCCATCGCTGCCTTACCGGTTAGTGTGCGGTGATGTAGCATGAACGACGTTTGGTGAGAGCTTTGGGGTGGAGTGGCTGGACAACCGTATAGTGCATTGGTTTGTCAAGAGCTCAAGGAAAAAAGACGAAGGAAATTTGGATTCCCCTTCAATCCTGGTCATTTATTAAAGAGTAAAATGCATTGGCGGTCATCGAACTTGTCTTCATAGCGCACTTTGATCATTGTATACGAGATATGGTGATTATACGGTCACTGGCTCAGTGTATAGCTCCGTATTTGTCTGGTTGACCAGTCAAACAGTCTGCATGAGCCTCATCAGCTCGTGTTCTTTATCTATCTACGCGGGCCTACCTGCCAATGGAGAAAGAAATACTGTAAAAACCAAAATGATGCGTATGTGGGGAATCAAACCACGGACTCATCGCTGCAACGCACCCTCGTCGGCCAAATGAAAATGAAATACTTCACGTCAGACACTCATGCTCATGCTGTCAAAGCATGCAAATGCATGCACGCCGCCCTCTAAATCAAAGTCCTACTCATGGCGCAACGCAAATGGCGAGCCCATCACCTGCGCGTCCCGGCGGTGCCTGACATTACTGTTTAGACGTTTGATGGAGGCCTACACGAACGCTGATCATGTATTCACCTGGCTCAACACCAATGGTCATACTCGAAGCGCCTTGCTCATGTATATCGTCCATCACAACGACAATCTATAAAACAGCCTAGCTAGAGAGGGTACTATGGTAGTATGGTACGTAGTATGTACTATCGTGAGCGACCGATCTTAGTGCCACTGCACACCGAAACCCCTTCCATCGCTAGAATGTCTCTCCAGAATGTCAATGCCGCATTCACCGCACTTAACTACAGGTGCAACTGGTGTGTCACTGACATGCGGTCCAGATGCCCGTTGGGCCCACATGTCAGTAACCCACCGCATCTATAGTTAAGTCACTGAAGCAGCGTCCGCATTCACGCCAGATGAACCTAATCCGGCGCCAGTTGTCCATCCGTCTGTCGTGGCTCATTGCCATTCGCCTGCTATATTAACTTGAGCCCCAGCTCCCAGCCATAGCCAAAGACCCACACTTATTCTCCTCCGGTCCCTTCCTTCTGCCGGCACCACTCCAACCATGGCCTCCTGGCGCTCCGAAGCTCTCTTGGACGTACTGTCACAGGAGCAGATGAGGGACATCGACGGCTCCGCTCCGGGCGCGCTCTAAAGCTCTCTTCGATGTACTATCGCAGGAGAAAACGAA
>NC_041391.1:90812548-90833188 GCF_002162155.2 Triticum dicoccoides | reverse complement strand
GACCACGAAGCTGGCGCGCGTGCGCGAGCACAGCCGGCAGCGAGGAAGAGTAGTACACGGTAGGTCGCCGCCGCTCTGGTCCCAGGAAGGCCACCGCTACTCCACTCAGTCGACGCCAAGCTTGGTGGCGTAAACATCACCGGCGGATTAGCCGCTTGACGGCGACGTGGAGGCGGAAATCTTCAGAACCTTGTGCTCCGGAGGAGGAGGTTATTGAGGTGGATGAGGAGGAGGCAAAGGCAATGGCCGGCTTTCTCGGGTTGATGGCCGGACATGGTGGTCGGGTGCCGGCGATCGTTTAGATTAGGTTTACAGTAGGTTTTAGTCCAGTTTGTGCGAAATATGTAATGAATTTCGTCCAGTTTGTAGGAATTTTTTTGAAATGTAATGAATTTCATCCAGTTAATTTAAAATTTGCTTTGTTTGCACGAATTTCGTCCAGTTAGTTCATATAGTTGTTGAAAGGTATGCGGGCAACATCGGATGGCATCCATCAGTGTCCTCGGACAGATGCCAGTGTAAATTTGTGGTCCAGCGCCAGATATGCCCTAAATATCATGCTATAATCGCTAACAATGCTCCATTATTTGGCAGGGAACAGTTATCCCTCGATCAAAATCAGAACCGCGGTGTTCGGCACTCCTCCCGCGTAAGAGTGTAAACTCTTGCTTACATAAAAATGGAGCAAGTGGACGGCACTGTAGCACGTCATATCACTCGAACTAGCCCGCCTAACGAGCGGGAAAGCACCGCCCTCATCATTTTGTACCGGATTTCTATCGATTGATCGCGCGAAAATGTTACACTTCGCAAGTTCTAAAGGAAAAGGCGGCACACTTACGACTCGTACGTGTCGCACCCCCGACAGTCCGTCTCGCACGCCGCTCACCAGAGGGGACACGCGTTGTCTTGCAATTTCACTGACATGTGGGACCGCAATTGAATAAACCGTCGATAGCCGAAATCTAATCGCTCGGCGGGCGTCGGCTGAGAAGAGAGAAACGGGGGAGGGAGAAGAGATCGCCTGCCCGCCGCGCATGGACTCCAAGAAATATATGGTGATAATGTGAGGTGGGCCGTGTTGGAGCACTACTGGAATCTGGCACTTTGCGATCTGCCATGGCAGATGGCAAAGGCATGGTGGGCGGATGGCAAAGGCTTTGCCATCTGCCAGCAGATGGCAAACAGTTCGTCTGAAACCCTGCCGGTAAAGGCTTCTTTGCCATCTGCTGGCTGGTGGCAAAGAGCCTGTGGCTTTGCCATCTGCAGATGGCAAAGCCTCTTAACGGGGTTAGCTCCGTTAGAAGGCTAATGGCATACTTTGCCATCTGCCAGCAGAAGGCAAAGGCTGCAGACTCTTTGCCATCTGCCAGCAGATGGCAAAGGCTGCAGGCTCTTTGCCATCTGCCAGTAGATGGCAAAGAGCCCAAATAGGCCAGCCCAAATGTTACATGTAGATGACACGTGGCCTCTTTGCCATCTGCCAGCTGATGGCAAAGCTCTTTGCCATTTGCCAGCAGATGGCAAAGTGACTATATTGCCCCATTTAATTTTGTTTTTTCTTATATCAATTCATTTTCACAGAAATCAAACACAAATATATTTATATGACCAATATAGCATATTCAACACATATTACCAATAGTCATGAACACATATGTATCCAACACATGTTACCAATAGTAGCAAGTTTCATCCGTACATATACATAGTTTCATCAATATTACACAGTTTCATCCATAGGTAGCAAGTTTCACAAGGTCAAAACAAAAACTAAATACAAGCACTCCATCAACCCAAGCTTCCGTGATCTTAAGCAAATCTGTAAAATGGGAAAGAAGAAAGTTAGAAGAAGAAGACTAGAAGAAGAAGATTATTATGATGCAACTAAAATGTGAAGATTATTATGATGCAACTTATATCTATAAAATAGGTCATTTTGGAGCTAAGTATGGTTATTATGTCATTTTTAAGCTAGCTAAGCATACTAAGGGCCTGTTGGGTAAGTCGCCAGCTCCCAGCTTCCACGAATCCGCGAGCGAAGCTGGCCCGAACGGCCAGCTCCAAGAAGCTGGCTTCCTAGATCGAACCAGCATCGACGTGCAAAAACTTGGAGCTGCAGTTTTGTCGATCCCAGAAGCTGGATTCCTGGAGTTGGCGTTATTTACGATCGAATGCCACCGCAAAGTGCCTCACATACCGGTTCGTTATGTTTCCCTCCGATCTGGGCCAAGCCCATCCTCTCTCCTCCTGTTTCACACCCATCCTACTTGTTGAGCCGACTGGGCTCCAACCCGCCTAGGCAGGCCGGCCTGCTAGCGCGACGAGAAGCCGAAGTGATCGAGCCGAACGGTTTTCCATCGATCTCGATTCGTGGAAGAAGCTGGCGATCGAAAACAGAAGTTTGATTTGAGGATTTCCTGGAGCCTGGGAGTTGCCGAACAGGCCCTAAGTCATTTTGGTGTAAAACATGCTAAGGTCATTCTAGAGCTAAGTAACATCCATGACCAACATGTATTTAAGGCATGATTACCGTAACATCCACAGGATCTGAAATGAAAGTGAGCTCACCACCTAAAGAACGAACTCCTCCCCAGTGCTTAACGCCAGACTGTAAAGCCAGCTCCTTTTACACCACGTCAATTTCTTCCAACGTCTTGATGTGTTTGCTGAAAAAACTGGAGAAAAATAAAAGATGATTATAAAACTAAAATAGTTTATAAGGAGTACAACAGGTCCCTGTTCCGCTGCCGGATCAAGGATGGAGTAAACTAAAACACTTTGTTGTTAAAACTACCCCTCCCTATTCCGTGAATCGACTGACAAATTCCATTATCAGTTTCTTCTTTTTGTAATGCATACATACGCATAGAGGAGTATGTAGTATAGAAGTTGTTGTTGCTCAAGCAGTGTATATGTACGCACCTGCATCTTATATAGACATAGGCTTGAGATTTCTATATAAGATGGACTGAAGAGGGGTGCTTAGAATTAATTAATATAGTCACCTTTTTCGAGTAGAATACAAATATCAACCTCAATGTCCTTGATCCGTTGGTGCTTCACTGAGTTGACAGACAAATATTCCATGTTGATGTTGTCTCAGTAAACATTGTACAGTATGCGAGTGGATGATGTAGCTCCTGCAGCAGCTGGCATAACCAACATGTTTCAGCGACATCGTGAGTTGTGGCATGGTACTTGGCTTACACAATAGACTGGGACTCGTGATGTTCTTATTTGGAAGACCAAGAAATGATATCATCGCCCAAGCATACACAATCCCCACTACTTGTTAGCAAGAATTCTGTATTACTCTAAAATAAAATAACATCTATGTGAATTGTACGCCTCATTTAATTCATGATTCACAACAGCATGGTCCTATAAATACAGTGAATGTACACTGACAACATACAGTTTCTGCAGTTGATATCTAACTAAGACATCTCTTCCCAAACTACCAAGATTAAAAAATTGTCCGATGGTTAGCACAGCAGACGCCAGCCAACATAATGGTCGTCCTAAAATATTGTCGTGCCCAAACAACAAATAAGCGACAACTAACTCTAGTTGTTCAGGGCAAAAGACAACACAACATGTGAATTGCACACGATCCTTGTACTTTTATTTTGGCTGCAAGACTTTCACATTCGTACAAAATTCAGAAGTTTAGATACAGAAAAAAACATCAAAAGTGCAACAAAGTCACTTCAGGTGAATGATTAAATCAACGATTTTTTCTTTCTAATCAAACCATAAAGTCTACACAAACTATTTGAGAAGCAATTGAATTAGGAATAGAAGACAATGAGAAACAGAACAGAAACATACAGCCTGCAGGAACGTCATGTGTCCGTTGACTCGTCGGTATTCTTCAGGTCCAGCGAATTAGCCGGATGGTTGCACGGGTAAAACTACTTGAGCTGCTGGTTGCGCTCCTATGGATCCGTCTCCAGCGAGCTTTGTAGGGTACGGAGATCCTTCTCTCCTGTGACCGTGAGCCACTCCTTGCCGGGGCTGCCATCGACCATGGCTGTAGGAGGTCACCGGGGTGGGTCTCTTCTCTATCAGATCTGAGACAAACCATACAAAATCTATATTAACCATCAAGTTAGCATGGCATATATTTACACAGAAACAACACAACATCCTAATTGATAATTTTCCTTCTTGCTTATAGTTCTAATTTTGAACATGGCACAATGATCTATTCCCCATTTTAATCTTGAACAACACAACAAATTCAATCTGTGACACGCATGTCTATACACCCAATCTGAAATCTGTGAAGAGCGGAAAAAGTGAGAAAGTACCCTCGGTTATCCCAAGTTTCTAGCTAAATGGAAGGTACATAAATATGCATTGCTGAAGTCAGAAGCATGAAATTTAGCAAAATCCCAGAATACAAAGTTCATACCTGCATGGTCGTCTTGTTTATTAGTCGCCATTGTAACCCTAGAATGCAAAAATGCATTACTATCTTGCAAGGGCTTGATTGACTATAGTGTAGCCTGCTCATAAACAGCCAAACAGGCTCGACATGCACAACCCTAGAAAAACTTCTGCTCTGACAAATGGTAAAAATCATTTTGTAGGTGACTCAAGTTTTACCCCGCCTGCAAGAACTGAACCTCCTCAGCAACATCACAAATGTAGGACAAGGCATGTAACTGACATTATTTTGAGGATGAAAAAATGTATATATGCCTTTAGATTCAATAACTCAATTATCCTTTAAAGGTTTTACTATCTATTTACGACCATACCACTTAAGCATGAAAGATAAAAGTTTAGGAAACACATATATGCAGTCAAGATGAATGAATCAAAGAGAGGAGATATTACCTTGGGGATTACATCTTCGTTGGAGTGAAGTGCATGCCCATGTCACAGTAGCATCTACTCTGATATAAATAACCACATTCGGATTTCCACGACTCAAGTTACAAGTTCTAATGGCCCTGTAAATAATTAAGCATGGTAGTGAGAATGCAATATATAGAAAACAACACAAAATTAATCTAAAAATACTGCAGGGCAACGGCTTCATCATCACATTCGCTCAAAGCTAGCTAGAAATGTAAGTACAGAACTCATCTCCAGAGCCGCCGGCGCCATGGGAGGGATCCTCCGCCTAGCGTCGCGTGCTGGCCCGCCTGCGCGTCGGGGAATCGTCGGATCCGCTCGGATCCAGGCGCAACGAGGGTCACTGAAGGAGCAGCGAAGCAATCTCGGGACGGGCCTCCATGGCGGCCTCCTGGCAGCGGGGTTCGTCTACGGGGGAGAGAGATGGGTGAGGGAGTAGGGGAGGAGAGGAGAGAGGGCGGTGGCGCAGGGGCTCACCATAGCCGCGGGTGTCCACGGCGGCCACCACCGATCGAGATGGAGCACGGGCATCATTTCCGCGCAACCCTAGATCAAGAGACACGCATGGGAGGCGCGGCGAACAGATCTTGCGTTGCGGCGAGGGGAAGGGGGAGGCAGCGGTGGGGAGCTTACGGAAGAGGATGAGGCCCCCGAAGGCGCCGGCGAGGGAGGAGTAGGCGACGCGGCGGATGGAGAGGTCGAGGCAGGCGTCCCACTTGGCGTCGAGGTCGTACCGCGGTGGGATCCCGGACCTGGCGGGCGGGGACGGCTTCGGCGCCGGGGCCGGGGCGGGGGCGGGAGGAGCGGCGGGCGCCGCGGTGGCGTTCTCGGGCGACTCCGCCATGGGAGGGAGGGAGGGAGGGAGGAGAGGATGGGACGAGGGTTTCTCGCAACATGGGGAGGTGGACGGGGGGAGGAGGAGGCGAGGGGAGGTGGGGTGGAGACGTGACGCGAATGGGGGAGGGAAAGGCGGAGGAGGGTTGGGGGTGGGGGGCTACTGGGCCGTTACAGCGCCGTTATCCATTGGGCCCCACCCACTTCTTTGCCATCTGCCAACAGACGGAAAAGATTCTTTGCCATCTGCTGGCAGATGGCATAGAGATGGGTTGACAGGCCGTTACAGCACTGGACCCTGCCCACCTCTTTTCCATCTGCTGGCAGATGGCAAAGATTATTTGCCATCCACTAGCAGATGGCAAAGAATTGGCTGATGGCATCCATGTTCTTTGTCGTCTGTCAGTTCTTTGCCATCTGTTTTTTATAAGCAGATGGCAAAGACGTTCTTTGCCATCAGCTGGCAGATGGCAAAGAGCTGGCTGATGGCAAATTTCCAGTTTCCAGTAGTGGAGTCCGAACCGCTTCCGGAGCCCGCTCTGACCCCCTTGGACCCTCAAGACGCCAGCTGCCCGCCACATGCATGCATAGCAAGTAGTACTACTAAAAAACTAGGCTATAAGCCCGCTTATGTGGAGGAGAGAGAAGCATTGACAAAGTCAAGGAGTGGGCTCTGCAAGAGCCCGTCTCTACACGTGCTCCTAGGTATAAAAAATAATTCTAAAAAAGGCATAAAAAACAATTGTGTCTAAAAAAAGAAAGGTAAAAAACATTTGAGAGGAAATAGATAGAGAGAAAGTGAGAAAAAGTTGTAACATTATAGCCAACCTTATAGTCAACAGTATGGTAGCATTACATGAGGAAGGAGGGAGTGGTGCACATGCCAAGTTCACTGGGCTGCTGTGTTTCACACTCCTCCGTCGTAACAGTGGAAACAATAGCTTTCATCAAAAATAAACAATGAATACTCGTTGCTCATCCTCTATATCGTAAAGAATACTTTCATTCTCCGACATGTGGGACGTCGACCATCCTAGTCCACCTGCCATGCACAAAATTATCCTGGTCTACCCCAGTCGTATCGCAGGCCCAACCTTTCCCACTGTAAGTTATTCGAACGAAGGAACCATCATGACTTTGTTGAATTCCGCTTCTTCAAGAAAACTTACTGTACCCGCAATACTGCTACGACACACGAAGAATGGACGGCACTGTACCACGTCATATCACTGAAACCCACTAGGCCAAACTAGCCCGCCTAAGTCATCTATTTTGGAACGGAGGCAGTACGTCTCTGCACTGCTATGATTTTGTGTTGTACGTATCTGTACTTTTGCTATGATTTTCCTACCCTATGAACCAAATGAGGCTTGAATGTATCCGTGTCGACTATTGTCTGATCGATCGCTAAGCCTACAGTTTTAGGAGCTAGGGCTATTGGTCGATCAACGAGGGATAAGTATAAGCATACCATGAGCTCATCAGCCCCAACGTTTCTCTTCGGTGAGTGTTTTGCAAGTACTATAGCTCGCACGGTAGCTAGCCTACTAACACCAAGAATCATCAAACAAGCCCTGCTGATATGATGAACAGTTCAAACTTACATCTAAGCATGCCATGTATTACATCAAAAGCTGGTGAGGATACATCTGTTTCCATAACTCGAAGAGGGTTCGGTATGATTCACTATCAAACAAAAGTAGCAAGTACTGCCCACACAAGACAATGCACTATCCCTAAGATGGGTTGATAACATGCATTGTTCTAGTAATTAAACACATGGCAATGCAAACTACCCTGAAGGATTAGCGTGACCAACTATTTCTTATCATCGATCTCTCGGGCAATGACTGTAAGTGCATCTAGTGCCCCTTAGTGATTTTGGTGTATTGAAGACTTATAGGTTAAGGGACTAATGCGTTTGTGAGTGTACATAGGTCTATAAGTCTATGAGAAGTTTGATATTTACAGAGAAAGTCGACCCTAAAAATGAAGTTCTTCAACTGAAGACTTTGATATTCGGAAGACTTTGTGAAGACTTTGAAAGTGAAGAAATTGGTGTGACCTTGAAGACTTGGTATTCATTTGTGGAACATGAAGCGTGAAGACTTTTGTTTTCGTAGTTTCATTTTCTCTTTCTTGAGTCATAGGAAACACCGTACTGTTAAAGGGGGTCGAGGAAATACTAAGGAAAAATTTCCATGTGATGCTCAACTCAATATCCTACACCTACCAATCCCTTCGAGTGAAGCCTTTGGAAATCTCATACAGTTCAGTCACTTCCTTTAGTGACAGAGACGAAGTTCTTCTGGTCGCTGATGAATTTGCTCTGACTAAGGAGTTAGGAATTCGCTAGTGCGGATTGCCTACACAGTGAGGAACATGATAGCCCTGAGGAATTTGAGAGTCAAATTTCCGACCATTGCTGTGCTGCGCGCCAGCTGTCCCAAAATATCTTATCCACCTAACGATCATATCATTGAGGGGCATTTATGTCTTATCATGTCGGTCTGCTCCCTAGGCTATAAATAGCCGCCCCCTATAACCACTAGCTGGTTGGCTGCTCCGGAGAGAACTTGACACTTATCATTTGAGAGAAACCCATCCTCCGAGGACTTTGAGCGAAAATCATCGAGTGAGGAAAATCCCAAAAACCCAAACACCTCCAAACCCAAAGTGATTGAGCATCACTGGAGAAATTGATCCTGCGTGGATCCGACGCTTGTTACCTTTGAAGACTGTGCTTCTTCCAGACGGTTAGGCGTCAAGGTCTAGAGCATCCAAGAGGAATTGTGGATCGCCGAGTGACCAAGTCTGTGAAGGTTTGGAAGTCACCTGAAGACTTACCACGAGTGATTGGACGAGGCCTGCATGGTCTTAGTTCAAGGAGAATACGGTGAGTACTGGGTGTCCTGAGTTGCGGCTTAGTGACTGGGTGTCCGGGACTGCTTGTCCTCGAGTTTAAATACTCAGCCGCTCCAACCAGACGTACAACTGAGACAGCAGTTGGAACTGGTCTACCAAATCATTGTCTTCACCAACCTAACTGGTTCTATTTCCTCAACCCTTTCATTTCCTCATTACTGTGTTGAGTGTTTGTTCATATCTGTGTTTGAAGACTTTGACTGAAGACTTTCTCAATTCCCTCAGTTCAATTTCTTCAGTTTGTTTGTCTTCATCTTGTGTTATCCTGTGATTACGCTTTCTGTACTCTGTGCTTGTCTTCATTTCATCATGATGACCATGCTTGTATTCCGTTATGCTTACTTCTGAGTACTTATTCCGCTGCTAGTAGTTCTTCGCTAAGGAATTTCCTCACCGGCAAATTCCTCAGTGAAGAATTCATAAAAATCGCCTATTCACCCCCCCTCTAGTCGATATAACGCACTTTCAATGACCACAGCACGGACAGCGGCATGGGAATCGATCTCTGGGGCGATGTCCATAGGACTGACCGCGACATCGGAATCGATCTCTGGGGTGATGTCCACAGGATGGACAGCGGCATCGGAATCGATCTCCGGGGCGATGCCAACAGGACGGGCCGTGACATCGAAATCATCAAGGACGTCCACCAGCACCTGCACACTCCTAACATATTAGCAAGCACATTGCAAATAATCAAAAACCACAACTATGTTAATAAGCCATTATTTTTTACCTTGTGCAGCTCACCGGGGGATCTCATCCCTCCGGGGGCCATCTCCTCGTCCTCGATGGGGGCCATCACCTTGCCAGGGGAATACTGCTTCTCAACAGTGACTATCTTCTCAAACTCGGCCTTGAGCCTCGCATAGGTGGCCATCACAGTTCCTGGGGTAGGCACGATGGGGCCCTTGCTGTTCTTCCAACTTTCTTTGAGGACTTCGTCTGCCAAAGTTGTCAACTCTTCGGCCAGTGCTTGTTTCTTGGAGTTCTTCGTCTCCATGGGTTGGCCCGCCAACATGGTCAACTCGTTGGTTGGTGCTTGCTTCCTGGATATCACTGTCTCCAGTGGGTTGTCTGCCGGCAACTCTTTGCCTAGTGCTCCAGGATCCATCAATGAACTGACAAACAAAAAGCAATCGAAAGGAAACCACAATCGCAATGAAAACGGGAAAAGAATAGGATGTGAGAATCGGTTGGTGCTTCACAAAAATAAGATTCTTGGAATGACAATATAGCAGCATAACTGATTCGCCCACCTTTCCTTCGAAGCTACAGAAGAAAAATGGCAGAAGTGAGTAGCCTGGAGTGAGGTTTTCTTCAAGAAAGGGAAGAAAGGGCTTGAACGAGCGTTCCAGTGAAATGATGGTTGCTTCGTCCAGTCCAACTTGGAGGCCACCTTACCACTGCTGGTAAAGGTGTGGGTTTTGTGATATGACGGCCACACCGGGGTGATAGGTGAGTCTCAACTGTAGCACCTCGTTGTGATTTGGTGGATGGCACGCGGTCCTGGATGCTTTGAAATGTCCTGCATGTAGATAGAGCGGCTAGTCATATATGAGTGCTCGATATTGTGCACCGCGACCAAGGCGGAGAGGAAAACAAGGGAACTACGTAATTAATGCATGAGTTTAATTAGGGTAGTTTTGTAAAGTACGAGATACATTCCTCCAATCGCAAAATGCCTTGGTTTATGAGATTTGAGATTTGAGCCCAATAAACCGGAAGGGAGGGAGTACTACACGCGGTGTAGTCTAGTCACTTGTTGAAATCTCTAGAAAGGCAAATACTCCTTTCCGGTTTATAGGGCTATACTACTCCCTCTGTCTAGGTGTGTAAGTCATCTTACGAAAACCAAAATAGTCCCAAAACACTTAGGCTGGCCATAGTGGGGGTAACATAACTAGTATCATGTACTTGGGACTCGCAAACATGCTTATGTGGCAAACAATTAAAGAAGAGAGAGAGGGTAGTAGTAACATAGGTAGATACCGTAACATAATAAATGTTATGCTACTATGTGTCATGCATGGCAATAAATGAGACCATCTATGATACTACTTTAAGATACTATGCACTATAGATGTAGTATCATACACTAGTATCATATGCATGATACTAGCATATGTTACTCTCCACTATGACCAGCCTTAGGCACGGTGCATTAACTTCTACCTTGTTTCTTGTTTCTTGACATATCAACCAACAAGAGATGAGAGGTGTGCATGATTTTAATGACTTGCAATGGCTAGTTCATTGCATGCAATGCTATTAATTAGCAAATAACATTGGTGACCCTAGGAGGAAACGGTGCTAAGTGCGTGGACCTATGCAAAATGAGTATCAACCAATGGATGATGGAGTTTAATTGTTAAATAATAGCAATTTTGTCTCATGCAAGAGCCTAGCTAGTATATGCGTGCTACAAGGCACCGCACCATGCGAGCGTTCGCAACTGCCACGTTCGGGTTGCGCTTGGCTCTTTGCCTCTTCGAGAAGACGAACAATGATGTTACTCCTACTTCTATAGTATCGAATTCACTGCTGCATGTCCGTCCACCTCGTGCGGGAAGGATAGCGTGTAGCGAAAGCTTCTACTTACTGCTCCTGCCTTTGCGTCTATTACAGGTGGGCCCAACAGGTGGTTGGCCCTCCTGTCATGCAGCCAAAGGCAGGTGCAGTTAAGGCACCGGAGGTCAGTCCGCGAGGGAGAGGGCGTTGTAGTAATCAAATTTCTCGGTCTTGTACGAGTTGACGCGACACATCAAAGCACTGCACTCAATATAAGTCTTATTACACATTTCAAATGGACTACAACATATGGATGTATGTAGACATATTTTACTTCGTATGTAGTCACTTTTTGCAATCTCTAAAAAGACTTATATTTGGAAACGGAGGGAGTACAACGCATGCATGCATGTCGTGACTTTCCTTTTGATACTTGCATGTGTTGATTTGATGCACCTTGCCAAATTTTGACTATAAATTTAACTAACCAAATTTTCATGCATGTCACAAAAAATTACGAGGCTATTTGGATTGTGACTATGTTTGTCTTATGTTGCCACATTATTTTTCCCACACTTGCCACACTTGCCTAACCTAAGTTGCTCAAATTGTTAGACACACTTTGGCTTGCCTAAGGGAATCTTGCCACAATTTTTGTGTCTATGACATGTGGGGTTCACTGCTAATAAAAAAATTCTTGTCTTAGGTGTGGCTAATAAAAAAGACATAGGAACGGAGGGAGTAGAAAATATAAATAATAATGCATGTTGGGGCAACCCACGTTTCTGCTAATTTTAGCCGTGGGCTTGTTCACAATTTTTACGAGGGGGTGGTTGTTCATTTAATGGAGGGACTTGTACTACCAGACTTGAACGATACAAAGTGCGACCTGGCACACCGTAACACCACTTGGAACAAGCGGATAGCTATCTCAAAAAACAATCAACAACTAAAAACCCGACCTGGGATGTAGTAGTACACAATTTTAAACGATTGTTTTGATGGAGTGAAAAAGGAAAACTACCCCACTACGTATATATAGGCCGGAGCCTCCGCGCTTGCTTGCTAGGGTTGCTCTATTCACACACTCTCATCCTCTCCAGATCTAAACAAGATAGGGGTAGTAACACTTTCTTTCTCCCTTAAAAAACACTGGCTTTCTATCCACACCACTGGTTACAGATCCGGACATATCCCCCTCCGCCGGTGAAGGGGAGGAGGGGCAGTGTTTAGGACGTCGTCGACAGCGAGGGAGGAGACCCACTGCCGGCCGCACCATTATCTCTGGCCGAGCGCCGGCGCGGGAGGTCCTCCGATCCCTTCGTCGTTGCCTGTGGGCGGATTCGGCCTCCCGCCCACCTATCCACATCCCGACGACCTTCAGGTATATCTTCGTTCGAAACTGCCTTAGCTCTACTTCCCCAGCTCGCTACGTCGATGCATGTGCATCATTTTCTACCTCTCAGCCCCTCTCGATCGGATGGTCCAACGTCACCTATTTTTTTCTATTGTTAGAGGTAAAGCTACTTCCTGGAGTCAAATCTTTTACTCCCTCCGTTCGAAAATACTTGTCATTGAAATGGATGTATCTAGATGTATTTTAGTTCTAGACACATCCATTTTGATGACAAGTAATTCCGGACGGAGGGAGTACTTGGTTCAAACAAGAAACAAAGTGGGGGTGGGGGAATTTAGTATGTACATCGTACTTGGTACAAACAGGAAGGAAATGGGGTGAAAGTAGTATAGACTGGTCATCCAACCGGTATCTTGGTCGAAAAGGGAAATCTAGGGGTAACGCTGTACACAGTGGTATGACTAGGACTAGATTTGCTATCCAAACATAGGAGTATGTGGCTAGAGTGAACAAAAATGGGACCAACCTAGATATGTTTCTTGGATGTTTGTTTCTCGGGGCAACAAACTATGAATCGCCACTTTATGCCCCTGTTTACGTACATGGTGCTGGACTGCTGGTGCACCCACTGTCCCATGCCCTTATACCAAATATTTAGCTGTTCTTAATCTAATGTCCCTGGTAAAAATGAAGCCATGCCACTGTTATAAGCCATGACAAGTTTAGCCAAATGTTTTTGCCTGTAATTGTTTGAGACTCTGACTATTTCCTCTGTACCTTTTTGTGCAAACAGGGATATCCAATTCACCTAGTTGCTATTGTGACCTTTTGGTGCACTGCACAAAACTCTTCTTAAAAGAAGTGACTTTTGTGTTGTTTAACTGGAATGTCAGAATGGAACAGTTGGTTCATTTCGGTGGAACTGCACAAAGGGAGATCTGTGTTCCAATCCTCATCATCCATATTGGCTCCATAACCTTCCTTTAGGTAAGAATGATATTTAATGCATGTGTTCATCTCTATTTTTCGACTGCCATGAAAAAATAATGCTATTTTTTACTAGTACACTTGTACTCCCTCACTGACAAAACCAATTCTGAATTAGAAGGCCAATCATGTACTTGGTTTCACCAACTGGTGAGGAGAAAGAGAAATAGAGCATGAAGAGGAAGAAGAAGAAGAATAAACAGTGCCAAGGCGATCTTGCCGAAGCCAGAGGCCTCAGTCGAGGCCATTCAAGGGCTCCGGCAACGACTACCTTACATGTGAGACGATCCTCTAGGGAGCCCTTACACTTCTGTTGTCTCACTTAATTAATTAGGAGTACTTAAGTACCACTAATGCATTACTGTCTAATTTTCCTGTCGGAGTTAAACAAATCTTTAGTAGGACCCTATGTTGAATCATGTACGTGTGTATGCTTGTCTATGGAGGTGAATCATGTGGTGGAGCAGGGAGGGAATATTATTAGTGTCATGACATAATAATGCTATTGTTTTGCATGTCAATTTATTGCCATTGGTTCAATGAGGCAATGTTTTGCGTATTGTCCATCATGAATTTGATGCTATAGTTTGAGTAATATGCTAATGTCTTCCTATCCTTTCTCACTAAGCTAATGAAGGTTTCACCTTGTTCCTACTTGTGCAAACAGGGATCATGTTGTGCCAATCATACATTTTAGTGGAACTACACAAGACAATACAATGAACTGTATCCCAGCTAGTGCTTTAACTCTGCTGGAAGTTCTTGATGATCTTTCGATATAATCTCAGCATTGGTAAACAAGAGTGATTTCAACCATATATTTGAAGTGCACAAAAGTATATACTATTGTGTGATTCCTGTGAGTGCTTTATCATCTCTTATGGGACTACATGAATAAGCTTTTTTCTCAGGTTGGTACGGGCCTAAGGCCTTCATCCATATTAGTTTGCTGTCATCTCTATTTGTATCATGCTACTATCATGAGAAACTCATTTATCTTTGCACGTTAAAGTTTTGCAACCTATGATAAATGGCAATGCTTTGAGTGTTGAGCTAATTGGCACTGATTAAATAAGCTATACCTCTCTTTAAGCAAGACTACTATGTTGCTAACTTTACCCATTAAGATAATGAGGGTGCTTCTATTTGTTAGTGTATGTTTCATCAACTAGTCCCACTATTACAGTAATCTCACTCTCTCAATATATGTGCCAACAGGGATGCTCGATTTTGGTGGAACTGCACAAAAACTTTGGGTGCTTCATTGCATCGACGGCTTCCGTCCTTTCCTGTCAGTCGCTAATCTTGGCTTGCTTTCTTCCTTCGCTGTCAGTCGCTTCGCATATCTCGGCTTCTAGTCAAAGGAAATAGTAATTGATATGCTACCTCACATAGGTTCGTACTGGTCTTTATCTTGATTATTTTGCTTGTCATATGTATTGGTAATTTGGTATTGTGCTACTGTTTGACAATTTCACAAAGGAGTAATTTGGAGCCTGAACTCGCAGGTAAATCATTATGTCGGGTGATTTCAGTAGAACTGCACAAAATGATCAGATGGACATGTACTTATGATGCTGCTATGTACTCCAAAGTTCACTCGGACAAGCATCGATGTTGACAAGAATAAGTGCCTATATTCATTCGAGTATCAACCGGCGTCAACCAATTGTCAAACTCCAAGTATTAGGAGAGTGAACGCCAAAAATATTGCTTGGTGCATAGCCCAGAAAAACGCAGTCCAGTCTTTGGTCCCAACTTGTGCCTTTTGGTTATCGGCACATATGGTAGCGAACAATATGGCATGGAGTCTAAAGATTCCAGACAAGTTGGTTGACGCGTATATTCATCTGGCACTTAATCAGTCTGTACGCCAAGGATGCTCCATTTCAGTTGAACTGCACAAAAAATTTGGGTGGTTCATTTTCTCAACCGCCTCCTTTCTCGTCTGCAATGTAGAATTTTGGCGAGATACAGGACCAAGATGAGCCAGTAAAACTAGTTGGATGAAAGTAGCGGCCAAGTTGCTCAAACCTCCCTCGGCACGAGGCCACTATTTGAGGATAAACCTACAAGCAAAATTCAGATTGCCTGTGCTGCCTCTTATGTACTCGAAAGTTTATTCGTACAAGAACTAATTTTAGCAAGAAGTACCTCCGATTGAACACCATTTACCAGTCTGTACCCTAGGTAATTAAAGTTCGTCCATCGATCATATTGGCTATGATCTCAGTCATTTGGATGCATAAACATACTGAACATGTGTATATCTAAATCTTTTTGTGAATTATGTATGAATATTGTCGTGTGATCTATCAATCATTTGGATGCATAGATATGCTGAGCTTGTGTATATATGAATCTTTTGAGTTGTTGATAGTGAATGTGGCTATAAATATTAACGTGTCTTGTGAACCTGAGTTTGATATGAATGTTTACCTTTTCTGTTGTATTTGTGTGTGAACTTGTTAGTATGCCTACTGTGGGGTATGTGATGTGTGGGTGTCAACGACACACCTTCTTCCCGAGAAGAATTGCACCTGCTTTGTTAGGGTAGCGGCGGCGCATTAGCTCTTTTTAATCTTTTTATTACTCTGTCTTCCCCTCTCCCCCGCTCAACCCCTGCCGTAATATTTTCGGCCTCAAAACAAATATAGTATTGCGTTGTTTTGGGGGCTTGATGAAAAATCGGGTGCTGGTTTTTGTAGGTTGGCCCGCCCAGCAAATGGGCTGCTGGTCCACCACGACGGACTGGGAGGCTAAAAATTCAAGTTGTATGGTGCAGAGGCAAGTAAAAAATGCTATCGAGAGCCATCCACTGAAGAAAAAAAATCACTCCTGATGTGCTTCTTCAGTCGTGCCGCGGGCCCCCTCTTTAATCCAGTTCGCTCGGGGATCTGGTATCATTTTTTTCAGAGGGCGAACAAGTATCATCTAGGCCTAGGTTTTGTATTTGAACATGCGTAGCCCACGACATACGGAGACAGTGATTTCAACTTATTTTTTGAGGTCCATACCGGCCTATGGGCATTTTCTTAAAGATCGGCAGCCCAATGTATTTTTTAATAAAACGCAGGTCTCTGTTCTATTTATCTATATATAAGAATAATAATGTTGTGTTCAATTTATGTTTTCCCTTCTAACCACATTATATATATTTATATTATTACTATTATCGTATATTTTATAGAGACCTATATATACATTATAAAAACATCCCACGTGTTATTAACTTATAAAAGTAAATGTTTAACGGAAGTTGGCAAGGAAAATTCTGGTTGTTTTGACTCACAGGCAAGGAAAATCCTGGTGATTACGTACAAAAGCTTGCGAAGATTTTAAGGACCAATTTAACAATAACGCGCTCATTTTTATTTTGAGCAATAACTCGCTAATTTGTTAATTATATATATATATATAATGTGCCTCTCCGGTTTATTCTTTGATATTAATTGCTCCTTCTAACATAACAATATATAATGAGCCCACCTAATACGTGTATTTCAAGGAAGTGCAAATGGGCTGGGATTTCTTAGAAAATATGAATGGGCCTGATTGACGCAAATTATTTGTTCACCCAGCCCAGCAAATGGACTGTACATTCTAGAAAACATGGGTTAAATATATGCCACATTTTTGGAGGCTAACATGTGGGCCAATAGGTCGAAGCCTACGCAGGGCGTTGTCAACTTGGTCAACAAATGAGTGTGTCATCCACAGCCATTGGATTTTTTTCCAACGGTCGGCATGCACCTTCAATCTCTCGTCTTCTTCCTCCAGCATCGCCGGGACCGCCTGGTCTGGCCTCCGGTGGCTAGCGGCTCTGCTTAGCACGCATCGCTGTGAAGCGCTACCCCACCGTCGGCCAGGCTATCCCTCCACCCCTCGACACCTCGTGTTATTCTCCACAGACTGCAGCCCCACACTGCAACAGAACCAGTTATAACCCTGCTCTTCCTCTCAATCTGCGACTCCACTACCGCGTCTTCCCATCTCCGAGTCGTTCACGTCCGGGGCCTCGCCGTCGTCCACCGCCTCGTTGTGCTCGGTGCGGCATGATCAACAAACGAGAGTCATCGGAAGAGGACTGTATGTGGACAGCGTGACGGCTGGGACCGACGAGGTCCATGGTCGCAGCAAGGAAAGTTCCTCCTTATTAAGCTGAAAAAATGTTTCCTCCACCTGACAGTTGGGACCCACTGGCTGTATCTTCGCATGGAAGGAAGTGCCTCCTTGTTTTGTGAAAAAATTACTCATCCCGTTGACAGCTGGGACCCGTCAGATTTGGTGGCTGACTTGTGGGCCTACTAAGCGGACGTGTACGCATGGCTTTGTCAACTTAATCAACAAATGATTCTAGCAGCTGGACCATTGGATGTTAATCCAACAGCCATTCTCCTTCTTCAACCTCTGTTCTTGCTCCTGTCTCCTGTGGGCGGCACCGCGGTTGTGCTGCTGCGCACCCGAACCAGTGAAGTTTCCCACTCCTCTCCGTCTGCGACTCCACTGCCCCGTCTTCCCCATCTCCGAGTCGTTCCAGTCTGGGTGCGTTCAGCACGGTGTGGTCAACATGGTCAACAACCGAGAGTCATCGAAAGATGACTGTACGTGAGAGGCTGACAGTGGGGACGCACCACGCCCATGGACGCATGAATGCAACGGAACACGGTATGGTCAACGTGGTCAAGGAACAACTTCCATCAGAAGTACACTGTACGTGGAGAGTCTGACAGCTGGGTCCACGGCCGCAGCAAGGAAGTGCCTCCTTATTACACAGAAAATAATGATTCCTCCAACTAACAGCAGGGACCCACTGGACGGGCCACCGTATTTTGCAAAAAAACGTTTGCCCCTGACTGCTGGGACCCCCTGACGGGCCACCGTATTTCGCGATAAAAAAAACATCCCCCCTGCTATCAGCTCGGACCCACCGGAAGTGCCTCCTTATTAGGCAGAAAAAATGAATACTCCCCCTGCTAGCTGGGACCCACCTTGTTGGGAGGCTGACTTGTGGGCCCACTAAGTTGACGGGGACGGAGGGCTTTGTCAACTTAGTCAATATGAATGATTCTAGTTGCAGTGACTGTACAATGTCCATCCAACGGCCATCGTCCTTCTTCAACCTCTGGTCTTCTTGCTCCAGCCGGCCAAAGCAGCGCCAGTCATGCCGCCTGCTCCTGCCTCCCGTGGCCGGCTATGATGTCGCGGAGGCCTCACCGCCCCCTACTACTCCCGCCGTTGGCCAGGCCATCCCTCCACTCACCCACACCCCCTATTATTCTGCAGCGACGGCAGCCTCACACCGCAGCCGAACGAGTGAACCCTCATACTCCTCTACGTGTGGGCATCCATAGCCGCAGCTTCCCCGGCTCCGTGTCGTCCCCTTCCTAGGCCTCGCCGTCATCCACCACCGTGGTGCTCTCGGCGCGGCGTGGTCAATATGGTCAACGACCGACTTCCATCGGAGGAGTACTATATGTGGAGAGGCTGACAGCTGGGTCCACGGCAGCCGCAAGGAAGTGCCTCCTTATTACGCGCAAAATAATTATTCCTCCACCTGACAGTAGGGACCCACCAGACGGGCCACTGTATTTCACGAAAAAAACGTTTCCCCCGCTATCAACTCGGACCCACCGGAAGTGCCTCCTTATTAAGCAGAAAAAAATGAATACTCCCTCTACTAGCTGGGACCCACCTTGGTGGGAGGCTGACTTGTGGGCCCACTAAGTTGACGTGGACGGAGGGCTTTGTCAACTTAGTCAATATGAACGATTCTAGCTGCACTCACCGTACGATGCCATCCAACGACCATCGTGCTTCTTCAACCTCTGGTCTTCCTGCTCCAGCCGCCCAAAGCAGCGCCGGTCGTGCCGCCTGCTCCTGCCTCCCGTGGCCGGCTGTAATGCCGCGGAGGCCTCGCCGCCCCCTACTACTCCCGCTGCTGGCTAGGCCATCCCTCCACTCACCCACACCCCCTGTTATTCTGCGGCGACGACAGCCTCACACCGCAGCCGAACGAGTGAACCCTCATACTCCTCTACGCGTGGGCATCCACTGCCGCAGCTTCCCCGGCTCCGCATCATCCCCTTCCTAGGCGTCACCGTCATCCACTGCTGTGGTGCTCTCGGCGCGGCGTGGTCAATATGGTCAACGACCGACTTCCTTCGGAAGAGTACTGTACGTGGAGAGGCTGACAGCCGGGTCCACGACATCCGCAAGGAAGTGCCTCCTTATTACGCGCAAAATAATTATTCTTCCACCTGACATCAGGGACCCATCGGACGGGCCACCGTATTTCACAAAAGAAACGTTTCCCCCCAAACTATTGGGACCCACCAGCTACACCTTCGCACGCAAGGAAGTGCCTGACAGTCGGGATCCACCTGGTCGAAGCGTACGTAGCGTTGTCATTCTGGTCGCGAACATGTACGTACATACTGGTGGATGTAGAGGCGCGCACATGTCGTAGTAGAGGCGTGCACGTGTCGTAGTAGAGGCGCACATGTAGCATGTACACGTACATACAATGGCCAGGGTGCAAGAAAGAAAATACGGGCGGGGTCTCGAACGCCTACAAGCGCATACATACGGCCAGGGCTCGTGTCATGGCTGGGCCGGAACGGAGAAACAACATCATCGTCGTGTTCATGGGGAGGCAACAGAATGCGTCGTGTTCATGGGGAGGCAATGGAACGCGTGGGAGCCAACCGGCTTGGACGGAACAGGCGATGCAAATAAGGCCTGGCGTGACGCAGAACAGAGGAAACGGCTTTGTGTTCGACCGGCCATATTCGAAATGGGATCCTGTTCATCGGGAGGGGTCTGGCGTACCACAAAACGGAGGACGGACCTCCTACGGTCAAAACAGGGGTCCTGTTCATCGGGAGGGGTGTGGCGTACCGCAAAACAGGACTCCATGGGATGCTGTTCATCTCCACTGTCGACCTCCTCCAGCCTCCACGGGCTACCGTCGACCTCCTCCAGCCTCAAGGCTCCTGTTCATCCAGCCTCCACGGTGTGCTACTCCATCGGCTACTGTTCAACCAACCCTCCACGGGCTACTGTTCATCCAGCCGTCCACGGGGTCGTAATGTTCATCCAGCCCTCCAAACCACGGGGTCCTATTCATCCAGAGGCAACGCCACCGCTCACTGTTC
>NC_041391.1:90759026-90812273 GCF_002162155.2 Triticum dicoccoides | reverse complement strand
CACTGTTCATCCCAGAGGTAGCATCGATCGGCTTCAGTTAGCAGCAGTAGCGAAGGAATCGCTCGATCGGGTTCAGTTAACAACCATCGGTCGATCGCTCGGGTTCAGTAACGCGTAGCCTACAGTGCAATCTCTCAGGTTCAGTTAGAGCCCAACACCTCGCTCGGGTTCAGTTAGAGCCAGCGCCTCGCACACACGCGCGTACGTGTACGAGAGAAACACGCATTGCTCGGCCCCCGACCACCCACCGTAACCGGGAACTCCCCGAAATTTTCCTCGCCCTTGCTTCTACCACGGTTTTTTCTGTCATGGACGGCCCAAAGAATATCATGCAGCTGCGTCTCCGGCCCGCCCAGGATGAAAAGCCCATTTTCTGTCATGATTTTTGTCATAGAAGTAGGAGCCCACCACATCTATGATGATACCGGGTTTTGTCACAATTATTGTCATAGAAGTGACATAAGTATGACAGGATTTTTTTTCGTTCGGCCCAAAATGTCACGGATGTGTCTTTTTTTTGTAGTGTAGGGAGAATTCAAAAAGATAATAGGACTATCATGCGTGGGTGCAATAGCAACAATTTCATGTTTAACATAAGGAACTATAGCAAGTTCATCTCCATAAGCATAATTCATATTGGCATCTTTGCCACAAGCATAGCAAGCATCATCAAAAAGGGATATTTCAAGAGAATCAACGGGATCATAACAATCATCATAGCAATCATCCTTTGGTAAGCACGAAGGGGAATTAAACAATGTATGCGTTGAAGAGTTACTCTCATTAGAAGGTGGGCATGGGTAGCTCATCCGCTCTTTCTCCTTTTGTTCTTCGCTCTCCTCATCATCTTTTTCATCCAATGAGCTCACAGTTTCATTAATTCCTTCTTCCATAGACTCCTGCAAAATGTTAGTCTCTTCTTGGACAGCAGAGGAAACCTCAATACATGGTTTAACATAGGCATTAGAAGCATAATTATCATAACAATATTTAAGTATGGCAAAATTTTCAGATTTGTAGAGAGTAGCATCATACTTTTGAATCAAAGAAGCAATTTTATAAGCACCCTTAAAAGCAACAAATTCTTCAATTTGTTGAACATCATAGTAATTATAAACACCCTTAGCATAGGAAGATGTGATTCCATTATCAAACTCACATTAGTAGGGAAGGTGTTTCTTAGGGTTTTCAGAACAACAAGTAACATCATAAATTTCACATAAATTCCAAGCATAGCATTGCAAACAATGAATTTGATCTAGTAAAAGTTTCCCTTTTTGAGATAAGCGGTGTCGCACATAACAAGCATGCTCACCTAAAGGTTTGCCCTCAACTAAGCTAGTTGGGGTTTTAGCACGAACACAAAGGGATCGAAGATGATCCAAGTAAAAAGCTTCAGGAGTGTGATAGATTTTGAGTGGTTCTTCAACCATTGGTGTAGTAGGTACAACTAATTTTTTTGGTATTTTGCGTTTCCTACCCATAACTAAAGATAGAAAATAACTAAGAACAACAAATGAAAATTACTTAGTGATAAAGCAAACAAGCACACACAAGAATATTCACCCCACGCTATGACTCCCCAGCAAGGGTGCCAGAAAAAGGTCTTGATAACCCACAAGCATAGGGGATCGATTGTAGCCTCTTTTGATAAGTAAGAGTGTCGAACCCAACGAGGAGCTAAAGGTAGAATAAATATTCCCTCAAGTTCTATCGACCACCGATACAACTCTACACACGCTTAACGTTCGCTTTACCTAGAACAAGTATGAAACTAGAAGTACTTTGTATGTGTTGTTGGATAGGTTTGCAAGATAATAAAGAGCACATAAATATAAACTAGGGGCTGTTTAGATAAAGAAGCAATAAAGTAAATATAGTGAGCGTGGAAAAGTGGTGGTAGGAGTTCTGAAATTGTCCCTAAGCAATTGGCTACTTTACTAGACCGATAGCAAGTTTTATGTGGGAGAGGCATAAGCTAACATACTCTCTCTTCTTGGATCATATGCACTTATGATTGGAACTCTAGCAAGCATCCGCAACTACTAAAGATCATTAAGGTAAAACCCAACCATAGCATTAAAGCATCAAGTCCCCTTTATCCCTTACGCCACAATCCCCTTACTCGGGTTTATGCTTCTGTCACTCAAGCAACCCACTATAAGAGAATCATGAACGTATTGCAACACCCTACAGTGGGAATCCCTCACGCTTGTGCGACATGGATGGCACAATAGGACAACAACATAACCACAAGAAAATTAAACCAATCATAGCAATTCATCAATCACCGATAGGACAACGAAAATCTACTCACACATCATAGGATGGCAACACATCATTGGATAATAATATGAAGCATAAAGCACCATATTCAAGTAGAAGGTACAGCGGGTTGCGGGAGAGTGGACCACTAAATATAGATGGGGGAAGGTGATGGAGATGTTGGTGAAGATGATGGCGGTGTTGGTGTAGATCGCGGTGATGATGATGGCCCCCGGCGGCGTTCCGACGCCACCGGAAGCAAGGGGGAGAGAGCCCCCCTTCTTCTTATTCTTCTTCTTCTTCTTCCTTGACCTTCTCCCTAAATGGGAGAAGGGTTTCCCCTCTGGTCCTTGGCTCCCATGGCGTGGGAGGGGCGAGAGCCCCTCCGAGATTACATCTGTCTCTCTATCTCTCTCTGCTTCTGCGTTCCTGTATTCTGCCCTTTCACCGTTTCTTATATATCCAGAGATCCGTAACTCCGATTGGATTGAAACCTTCGCCATGATTTTTTCCGAAAGTTAGCTTTCTTGCGGAAAAAGAAGAGCAGCAACCTCCTTACGGGGTGCCCACGAGGGTTAGGGGCACACTTGCCCCCTGAGGCGCGCCCCCTGCCTTGTGTCCCCCTCGGGCACCGTCTCGCGTTGATTCTTCTTCCCAAATATCACAAATATTCCAAAAATATTCTCCGTCCATTTTCATCCCGTTTGGACTCTGTTTGATATGGGTTTTCTGCGAAACATAAAACATGCAACAAACAGGAACTGGCACTGGGCACTGGATCAATATGTTAGTCCCAAAAATAATATAAAAATTTGCCAAAAGTATATGAAAGTTGTCGAACAATCAAAAAATTTAGATACGACGGAGACGTATCAGTATACATAGTTCTCGAACTCGTAGGGTCCGCACGCTTAACGTTCCCTGACGATTGGTATTATGAGTTTATGTGATATGATGTACCAAAGATTGTTCGGAGTCACGGATGTGATAACGGACATAACGAGGAGTCTCAAATTGTCAAGACATAAAGATTGATATATTGGACGACTATATTCGGACACCAAAAGTGTTCCGGAGAAATTTCTGATATAACCGGATTACCGGAAGGGTTATCGGAACTGAGGGAGTCCCGGACTAGGGGGTGTCCGGATAGCCGAACTACCATCATCGGCCGGACTCCAAGACTATGAAGATACAAGATTGAAGACTCCGTCCCGTGTCCGGATGGGACTTTCCTTGGCGTGGAAGGCAAGCTTGGCGATACGGATATGTAGATCTCCTACCTTTGTAACCGACTCTGTGTAACCCTAGCCCTCTCCGGTGTCTATATAAACCGGATGGCTTTAGTCCATAGGACGAACAACAATCATACCATAGGCTAGCTTCTAGGGTTTAGCCTCCTTGATCTCGTGGTAGATCTACTCTTGTAACCCACATCATCAATATTAATCAAGCAGGACGTAGGGTTTTACCTCCATCAAGACGGCCCGAACCTAGGTAAAAACATCGTGTCCCTCGTCTCCTGTTACCATCCGCCTGGACGCATAGTTCAGGACCCCCTACCCGAGATCCGCCGGTTTTGACACCGACATTGGTGCTTTCATTGAGAGTTCCTCTGTGCCGTCGCGATCAGGAAGGATGCCTTCTCCCGTCTTTAAAGACGGCGCCGTCACCAAGAGAGCTTTTGCCGCTGGCCAAACTGTCCGGCTAGGTGGTTTTCTTATGACCGCCTGTTCGGCCACCGCTCTGACGATGACCTCTCAGGTCATCAAAAGCGATCTTCACGTCAGCCCGGAATTCGCCGAGCAGCTAGATCCGATTGAGCTCTCCTCTGTAAATGAGTTCTTGGATCGCATCGTCGCCCTGGGAGTCGCTACAGACTACGATCAGATTGGGCTTAAACCCGATCTGAGAGAGATTAACTCTCCTCAGGCCACCCACCACATTGTCGTGGTAGAGGAACAATGCGGCAACCCTTCTTCTACGTTGAAAACCAACTATGTCCGGATTCCCGATCCCTCCAAGCCGGATTCCCGCGAAGGGACGGACGCTAATCAAATACTGAACCTAGAGTCAGGCATCGGACTAGATTCGTTGGAAAGCATCCGGCAAGTCAAGCTTCCAAGTCCGGAAACTTCTTGGCCTTTGAGCCTCAGATCGGGCGCGGTTCCGAACTTGATTCCACCCGCCCACCCAAACATAAGCGATCTATCTCGAATACGGCAAGAGCCCTATGAAACAGTACATCATTACTGGGCCAGATTCCTCCTAGTTATGAACAGGGTAAAGGACTGCTGCGAAGAAAGCGCGATTTCAATTTTCTGCAACAATTGCACGGACAAGGGAATCATGAACGCCATAAGTCGCCGCGAAGTTACACGCTTCATCCACCTAGCGACTATCGTACAAAAATACTATGCGGTAGAGAGTGCCAGGAACTCCGAAACTAGGTTTTGGGACAGTCCGGCCTTGACCACAACCCTAGTCCAAAGTAAAAGGGTGCGCCATACTCAAGCACCTGGGTTAAAAACCAAAAATCAAAGACCCCCTAAAGGGCATGGAAGTACTGGAGGGCTGGCTCAACGGACCCTGCAAAATCCACAGTACGGAGGGTGCCACTCCAACACACAGCCTTCGAGCATGTTGGATACTATGGCAGGTGGCCAAAAGTGGCGAAGGCTTTTTAGCCCCGGGCAACCAGCCCAGCAGTACCGGTACGGTATTAACAGTCTTCGAGACTTTCGCATCAAATAACATGCGGAAACGAACGATCCGCAGCCTCGCCGAGGTCTACCAAGTAGCAACAGCAAATCCATGGAGTGACATGGCTATCACCTTCCACGCCAGCGACGAACCTAAATTCCGAACAGCTAGAGCACCAGCCGCATTGGTCCTCAGTCCGATAGTGGACGGCTTTCGCCTTACCAAGGTACTCATGGATGGCGGCAGCGGATTAAACCTCATCTACGAGGAAACCCTTCAAAAAATGGATATTGACTGGAGCCGCATCGAGCGAAGCAGCACAACCTTCAGAGGGATAATCCCTAGTCGAGAAGTACGCTACACAGGAAAAATCACACTAGATGTAGTGTTCGGCTCACCGGACAATTACAGGTCCGAGGAGGTCACGTTCCAAGTGGCTCCATTCGGCAGTGGATATCACGCTTTGTTAGGGCGAGAGGCATTCACAATCTTCCAAGCTATACCCCACTATGGGTACATGAAGCTCAAAATGCCCGGACCCAATGGGATAATCACTCTTGTCTCCGATCCAGATACAGCACTCCGCGCTGAAAATAAGACAGCCGCACTGGCCCTAGAGGCATTGTCCGAAGCCCTAGCGGCAAAGGAACTAACTATGCTGCGCTCCACGGTGGATAGGGATGATGTGATACTCGATAAGAGGTCCAAGTCCACCTCTTTTAAACCAGCAGACGAAATAATCAAATTTCAGGTCCATCCAACGGACCCCACAAAGACGGCCTCCATTGGGGCACAATTAAGTCCTGATGTCGAAGCCGCACTATGAGAATTCCTTCGGGAAAATTGGGACATTTTTGCCTGGCACCCTTCAGACATGCCAGGAATCCCACGCAGGCTGGCAGAGCACAGCCTAAACATCCTAAAAGGATTCAAGCCAGTCAAACAAGCTCTCCGGCGATTTTCCGAACCCAAAATACAGGCAATGGGAGAAGAGCTAGCCAAACTCTTAGAAGCCGGATTCATCAGAGATATAAAACATCCGGACTGGCTAGCCAATCTAGTGATGGTACCGAAAAAGGACAAATCCTGGCGCCTCTGTGTCAATTTTAAAGACCTTAACAAGTCCTGTCCAAAGGACCCTTTCCCCCTCCCTCGCATCGACCAAATCATCGATGCTACCGCGGGGCACGATTCATTGTGCTTCCTCGACGCATACTCCAGATACCATCAAATCAAGATGGCGGAGAAAGACCAGGCCGCAACGGCATTCATTACTCCATATGGGCCATTCTGCTTCAACACAATGCCCTTCGGACTCAAAAACGCCGGCGCAACATATCAGCGCATGATTCAAACATGTCTGGCTACCCAGATAGGCAAAACAGTAGAGGCATACGTAGACGATGTGGTCGTCAAGACCAAACACGTCGAAACTCTCGTAGAAGACTTGAGGGTGACATTTGACAACCTCCGAGCATATGACATTAAGCTCAATCCGGAAAAATGCGTCTTCGGCGTACCAGCCGGAAAGCTCTTGGGCTTCATTGTATCCGGTAGAGGAATTGAAGCAAACCCGGCCAAAATCCGAGCTCTGTCACAATTGGATATTCCAAAAGACTTCAAGCAAATACAAAAACTAACCGGATGCGTAGCGGCCTTAAGTCGCTTCATCTCCCGTTTGGGAGAAAAGGCTCTGCCCCTCTACCGCCTCCTCTATCGCACCGAACATTTCGAATGGACGGATGCTGCCACAGCCGGACTCTCAGAAATAAAGGCCATACTGGCAACAAATCCGGTCCTGGCCGCGCCCAACCTGGGCGAACCCATGTTATTATATATCGCAGCAACACATCAAGTTGTCAGCGCGGTACTCGTCATCGAGCGAGAGACAGAAGGGCACAAATTCCCTCTTCAAAAACTAGTGTAGTACGTATCCACTGTTCTAACTCCATGCAAGTCCCGGTACCCACATTATCAAAAGATAGCATATGCGGTGTTCATGGCATCCCAGAAGCTGCGACACTACTTTCAAGAGTTTTCCATAACGGTGGCCTCCGAAGTACCTCTCAACGATATTATAAACAATCGCGACGCAACAGGCAGGATTGCAAAATGGGCTATTGAGCTCTTACCATTTGACATAACCTATAAACCACGGCGAGCTATATAGTCACAGGTTCTGGCCGACTTCATCGCCGAATGGACCGAAGGCGAACTCCCTAAAGAGTACAGCGCATACTCCAATTGGATCATGCATTTCGACGGATCCAAAATGTTGGCTGGCTTGGGGGCTGGCGTCGTCCTGATGTCCCCAACTGGAGACACAATCCAATACGTACTTCAAATAATGTACATGGACTCCAATAACGCAGCCGAATACGAGGCCCTTCTACATGGCCTCCGGATGGCAACCTCCATGGGCATTCAACGCCTAGAGGTGCGCGGGGATTCAAACCTCGCAATATCCCAAGTAAATGGAGAATTTGATGCCAAAGATCCAAAAAAGGTAGCTTACCGCAACGCCGTATTAAAAATGTCAGCTCGGTTCGAAGGACTCGAATTCCACCATGTAGCCCGGGATAATAACCAGGCAGCAAACGTGTTAGAACGCATTGGCGTGAAACGAGACGCCGTCCCTCCAAACATCTTCCTGGAACGGCTCTTCAAACCATCCGTATTATGGGAAGAGGAGTCCGGAAATAACAATCCAGAGCCAGCTGCATCACCGAACTCAGACCATGCTGACACAATCGGCGGCTCAGCCAACGAAATAACACCTTCAGCTCACGAGATAATGGCAGTAATTGCCCCGTGGACAGAACCATTCCTAGCCTACTTAATTCGGGAGGAACTTCCCGAAGACCAAAATGAGGCCTGCTGCATAGTTCGGCGATCTAAAGCCTACAAGGTCCATGAGGGAGAACTTTATAAGAAAAGCACAACCGGAGTCCTTCAAAGGTGTATCTCCGAAGAGGAGGGGCGGAATCTCCTGGCTAAAATTCACGCCGGACTCGGCGGGCACCACGCTGCAGCCCGGGCACTCGTAGGCAAGGCCTTCCATATGGGATTTTATTGGGCGACAGCCCGGGCAGATGCTCAGGACTTAGTCCAACGATGCGTCGGTTGCCAGCTCTTTGCTAATCAGAGCCACATGCCACCCACCGCCCTCAAAACTATACCAATTACCTGGCCATTCGCGGTCTGGGGGCTTGACATGGTTGGACCCCTTAAAGGGGGAACCCACAAGCACAAATACTTATTGGTCATTGTGGACAAATTCACCAAATGGATTGAGGTCAAGCCGGTCAAAACAGCACAATCCGGACCGGTGATAGACTTCCTATCTGGGGTAGTACACCGTTTTGGCGTCCCCCACAGCATCATCACTGATAACAGCACGAACTTCACTGCCGACGAGGTTAAACTCTGGTGCAAAAACATGGGCATCAAGCTCGATTACGCTTCAGTCTATCACCCCCAAACTAACGGTCAAGTCGAGCGAGCAAATGGTCTAATCATGAGCGGCATTAAACCCAGACTAGTGCGGTCCCTCAAGGAATCTAACACGCACTGGGTAGAGGAGCTCGACTCCGTACACTGCGGGCTGCGGACCATGCCAAACCAAACTACTGGATTCACACCATTTTTCATGGTGTATGGTGCAGAGGCAGTTCTGCCTTGCGATATAATTCATGACTCACCTCGTGTGCGCATGTACGAAGAAAGAGAAGCCGAGTTGGATCGGCAGGACAGTTTGGACGCCTTAGAGGAGGAGCGGGACGTGGCCAAGGCTCGTTCCGCATTCTATCAGCAGCAGGCTCGAAGATATCAAAGCAGAGAAGTACGGGCCAAAACTTACGCCTGCCGGACAAGAAAAAGGACAAACTTAAGCCCAAGTGGGAAGGTCCCTTCATCATCGACCAAGTCCTGACCGGCGGAGCATATCGTCTACGTAAAGCATCTGACAACCGACTCGAGCCAAACCCATGGAACGCAGCCCCTCTCCGAAGATTCTATGACTAAACGCCGGACTCAGAGTTCGTCTCACCCCCCCGTCCACCTTTTTATATCTTTTACTGTCTCTTGTCCCCCTCCTTCTTCCCACTTTTTTTCAATACCTTTTATAGGCTGATTTGCGCTTTGTTCGCACAAACTTGATGTGCTCCTAGAACTCATTATACCTGGGGGCTTCTTTACCAGAAGCTTATTAATATGGGTTTCACGCCCAATACATGTGTCATACTTCCGCATGTACCTTTTATTCACCATTATATGCATCAATATGACTTAAGTTTTGGCCAAGCTGGGTTGCCTGGCTCCTGTGCTTACCCCTACGTTCCCGATTGTTTGGCTAGGAGGTAAAGGGAGCACCTCTGCGATTGTTACTGCCGGGTCAGCCGGATGTGTACCTTAGACTGGGTGAAGCCGAAAGCTAGCGTTCTTAAGAGAATATTCGGTCGGTGACTTGAAAGTTGATTTATTACTTACTTATTTATAAGCCCCCAGATGCTTTTTCTACTATTTTCGCAGTCCAGCATTGCACCTTAGGGCATGCCTCCCAGGGAAAGGAACGCTTAACGGAACTATTCTCCCTGGAAGATGTTTCTTACTAACCATGTAATATAACATAACTAGTTGGGCACTTGTCTGATAAAGCAATTATGACCCCGACGCCTTGTCTCCATGCATGCCCCAGTTCTTTTATAACCGTAGGGGTATTCGGACACACTCCGGACTGTTGGGTCTCGAGGTTGAAGCGAAACGGTCTGCAAAGACAAATGATCTATGATCCGGCTAGCAGGCATCTTACATGTCATTTCAAATTACATCGTCAAACCGACTGATTGTACTCCTCCTTAATCCCATCTAACAGGCTGTCTAATTTACAGTCCTGTTGGGAATATTTCGCGGCCAGTTCTACTTGGCCATACATAAAGCTCACAGGGATCTCCTTCCCATCAGGCCCCGCAGGTCCGACCTCGGCCATGTGGTTTGGGTCAGCCTTCAGGTAGCGCGTCTTCACCATGGCCCAGGCCTCCCTGGCACCCTGACGGTAGGCCGCTATCTTCCACAAACGGAGGCGTCACCATGCTCCCTGGAGCTTCTCAGCAAGCTCACCAAGGCCCTCGGGTAGGGAGACGGATGGCCATAAAGCCTGAACGACGCCACTCATCACCTGCCGAACGCGTTCGAACAATTGCACCAGCTCGGGAAGTTGGTCACCTGTTGACCCAGGCATTTCCTCCGCAGGGCGACCTATGAGCACACCTAAAGAGATATTTCTGTCAAACAACTTCCTCGCCGAATTCTTCTTTTCAAAGGAATTTGCTAAAGCACTTACTATAAATGCCGCGACGAAGTCGCTGATTCTCCTTCAAGGAGCCAGACAGCTGGGCCCGAACACCTTTCAGCTCTTCTCCTTGCTGGGTGTGGGCATCTTGGAGCTTGTTTCTCTCCTGCTGCACCTTCATAAGCACCCTCTCGCCAGCCTTTAGCTGACACAGTAGCTGTTGCTTGTCCGGATCTAGTCCGGCGCCCTCTGCAATATTATTGTCAGATTCATGCCGCACTTCGTTAAGTAATTATCTTTTCAAAGTACGTCTTAACAGCGGGGGTCTCTGTGGCTCCCCCTATGGCGGCCAGTGCGGCCTCAAGTTGGGCCTTGCACTCTTGGAGCTCCTGGGACAGATGGGTATTCTTCTCCGTAAGATCCTGCATAAAAATTGATCCTTAAATCAGTTATTTTAACCATTTTAAGTCTCGGGGGCTACTAGTATATATAACTATTAAAATTACTTACACGTATGTCTTTCACATACTGCTCCGTGGCTCTGGTTAACCCATCTTGAGCAGCACGGAGGTGCGCGTTTCCCGCATCAAAGGCATTTAACGCCTCCGGGGAGAAACACGCGTCAAGAAGAACTGTCCGGCGACACCTGTGATTCATGGCGCTCTCCACCTCAGACCGGGTGGCGGACAGCCTGTCGGCATCCTCCGTCGGAGGAGCGTCCGACTCATGCCTTGTATTCGCCTCCCCGTCCGGGCCATGCGTTGGAGCATGGCTGGAGGAGGCTTGATTGGCAACCTCTCCGGACACTGTCCGGCGAGCGCTCTTTCTAGAAAAGTTATGAGCATTAATATACCTCCTGGGAATCCTTCCCTTAAAAAATAGCGGTGCTTCGTACCGTTGCGGCGACGTTTCAGTTCGCGTCCCACTCCTCTTCCGCCTGCTGGGCCGGACTGACCCTTGTTGGTCGGTCGCCGCGGGCTCAACTTGCTGCCGTAAAGGCGCTTCCTGTCGAACACCATTGGTGCACGGTGGTCAGAACTAAGCATTAAAGAAGTAATGGCGCCAGGACTTCGGTCGTACTCACCGGGGAAGCCGGACACAAACCGGGATAGTCAGCCATAATGGCGACTAAAGCATTATCTATGCTGAGCTGGTGGTACACCCCGTCGATCAGTTCCACCACTAAGTCCGGATCCTCTTCGGAGGCCGGATCTAGGGACCTTTCTGGTTCTTCGGGTTGTGGGGCTGGGCTTTTTATGCCCTCCACGTCCCGACGCAGTTCCTGTGTCAAAATCATAGAAGAAGACAATTTCCTTTAAAGGCACGGTTCAGATATGCATGCATCCGCTTACCCAGCTCCGAGGGTTGTTCATGGAAAATCCGTTTAGGGGATTCGTGCGAAGGAAGTCCTCCTTCTCCCCCTTGTACAAGCTGGACAGGATCTTCACCAGATCGTCGGCCGAGCCAGGTCCCTTGCGGCCGTGACGGGTGGCGTCGTCGTCTCCGTTGAAGTCCCACATGGGGTGGCCCCTATATTGGAGTGGCTGCACCCCACGCATAATGCATGTGGCCATGATTTCGACCATGGTTAATCCAGAATGGGCTAGCAGCCGTATCCGGCTCATCAAGTAATGGACGCTACTATCATCTTCTCGTCAAGGGCTCCGCGGGCGCCAACTTAGGCATTTCTTCAGGGGAGTGTTGCTGAACTCCGGAAGGCCGACCCGAACTGGATCCGGCAGCGGAGCGTCCTCCATGTAAAACCACTCCGAAGGCCAATCTTCGGACGTCTTCTTCGGGGTCCCGGACAGGTATCCGGTCCCGGCGATGCGCCATATTTTGGCTCCGCCCACTTGATATATCGACCCCTCGTAAGAGCGGGGTACGAGGCAAAACAGCCTCTTCCACAGCGCAAAATGGGGCTCAATGCCCAAGAACAGCTCACACAGAGCTACGAAGCCCGCGATGTGCAAAATGGAGGCAGGTGTAAGGTGATGAAGTTGGAGTCCGTAGAACTCCAGGAGCCCCCGGAGAAACGGATGTATAGGAAATCCGAGTCCCCTTATTAAGTAGGAGACGAAGCACACCCGCTCTCCTTTGGAGGGATTGGGGGCGCTCTCCGCCTGCTTCCCACCTTAGTAGGTGGCCAGTCCGGCTCGAACAGGAACCATGAAGGCCGGGGGGAGATATCCCTCTGCTTGGAGCATCTCTAACTCGCTGTGCGGGACTGAGCATCTCCTCCAATCTCCTGGCTTAGGGCTGGGATTGCGAGAAGAGGAGTCGCGTCGACTGTCCATGTTAGAATCGGTTTGGTGTCAGATGCGCCTCAATGAGTGCTTACCGAAGGAGGATGATGTGATTTGGATCTGGATCCTCGCCTCTCTTATAGGCAGCTTATTTGCGCAGCTAGGGGGTAAAACATAAAAATACCCTGGCTTTTCGCATTCGTGCGACGCGTGGAAGAAGACCATTATTGGACGCAGAAGCCAAGGAGCGCAGCATTTATGAAGCAACCGGACACTATCCGGCAAACACATGGAGCATGAAGGAGAACCCGCCTTGCAACCGTCGAAGACAACATACATGCCGAATTCGTCGTTATTGAAGCCTGGTTCGGGGGCTACTGAGGGAGTCCCGGACTAGGGGGTGTCCGGATAGCCGAACTACCATCATCGGCCGGACTCCAAGACTATGAAGATACAAGATTGAAGACTCCGTCCCGTGTCCGGATGGGACTTTCCTTGGCGTGGAAGGCAAGCTTGGCGATATGGATATGTAGATCTCCTACCTTTGTAACCGACTCTGTGTAACCCTAGCCCTCTCCGGTGTCTATATAAACCAGATGGCTTTAGTCCATAGGACGAACAACAATCATACCATAGGCTAGCTTCTAGGGTTTAGCCTCCTTGATCTCGTGGTAGATCTACTCTTGTAACCCACATCATCAATATTAATCAAGCGGGACGTAGGGTTTTACCTCCATCAAGAGGGCCCGAACCTGGGTAAAAACATCGTGTCCCTCGTCTCCTGTTACCATCCGCCTAGACGCACAGTTTGGGACCCCCTACCCGAGATCCACCGGTTTTGACACCGACAAGAACCATCGAAGAAGTAATGGGCCTTATTGGGCCTAAGGGAGAGAGAGAGGGGCGGCCAGGGGCTGGCCCCACCCCCCATGGGCCTAGTCCGAATTGGACTAGGGGGAGGGGCGGCGCCCCCTCCTTCCTTCTCCTCCCCCTCCTTCCTTCTTCTCCTAGTAGGACTAGGAAAGGGGAGTCCTACTCCTACTAGGAGGAGGATTCCTCCCCCCTTGGCGCGCCCTAGAGGGCCGGCCGGCCTCCCCCTTGCTCCTTTATATAAGGGGGCAAGGGGGCACCCTAGAACACACAAGTTGACAATTGTTTTAGCCATGTACGGTGCCCCCCTCCATAGTTACACACCTCGGTCATATCGTCGTAGTGCTTAGGCGAAGCCCTGTGCCGGTAACTTCATCATCACCGTCACCATGCCTTCGTTCTGACGAAACTCTCCCTCGGCCTCAACTGGATCAAGAGTACAAGGGACATCACCGAGCTGAACGCGTGCTAAACATGGAGGTGTCGTACGTTCGGTGCTTGGATCAGTTGGATCGCAAATACATTCGACTACATCAACCGCGTTAACTAAACGCTTCCGCTTTCGGTCTACGAGGGTACGTGGACACACTCTCCCCTCTCGTTGCTATGCATCACCAAGATAGATCTTGCGTGATCGTAGGATTTTTTTTTTTAAATTACCGCGTTCCCCAACAGTGGCATCCGAGCCAGGTCTATGCGTAGATGTTATATGCATGAGTAGAACACAAAGAGATGTGGGCGATAAAAGTCATACTGCTTACCAACATCTCATACTTTGATTCGGCGATATTGTTGGATGAAGCGGCTCAGACCAAATGCGTACGCTTATGCGAGACTGGTTCTACCAATGTGCTTCGCACATAGGTGGCTGGTGAGTGTCTGTTTCTTTAACTTTAGTTAAATCGAGTGTGGCTACGCCCGGTCCTTGTTGAAGGTTAAAACATCACACTTGACGAAAAATCGTTGTGGTTTTGATGCGTAGGTAAGAACGGTTCTTGCTAGAAACCCATAGCAGCCACGTAAAACTTGCAACAACAAAGTAGAGGACGTCTAACTTGTTTTTGCAGGGCTTGCTGTGATGTGATATGGTCAGGCATGAAGTGATATAAAGTGTTGTATGAGATGATCATGTTTTGTAACAAAGTTATCGGCAACTGGGAGGAGCTATATGGTTGTCGCTTTAATGTATGCAATGCAATCGCCATGTAATTGTTTTACTTTATCACTAAGCGGTAGCGATAGTCGTAGTAACAATAGGTGGCGAGACGACAACGATGCTGCGATGGAGATCAAGGTGTCGTGCCGGTGACGTTGGAGATCATGACGATGCTTCGGTGATGGAGATCATGAGCACAAGATGATGATGGCCATATCATGTCACATATTTTGATTGCATGTGATGTTTATCCTTTATGCATCTTATTTTTCTTAGAACATCGGTAGCATTATAAGATGATCCCTTACTAAATTTCAAGGTACAAGTGTTCTCCCTGAGTATGTACCGTTGCTATAGTTCATTGTGCCGAGACACCACCTGATGATCGGTGTGATAAGCTCTACGTTCACATACAATGGGTGCAAGCTAGTTTTGCACACGCAGAATACTCGGGTTAAACTTGACGAGCCTAGCATATGCAGATACGGCCTCAGAACACTAAGACCGAAAGGTCGAGCATGAATCATATAGTAGATATGATCAACATAGTGATGTTCACCATTGAAAACTACTCCATCTCACATGATGATCGGACATGATTTTGTTGATTTGGATCACGTGATCACTTAGATGGTTAGAGGGATGTCTATCTAAGTGGGAGTTCTTAAGTAATATGATTAATTGAACTTTAGTTTATCATGAGCACAGTACCTGATAGTATTTTGTATGTCTATCTTGTTGTAGATCAATGGCCCGTGCTACCGTTCCTTTGAATTTTAATGCGTTCCTAGAGAAAGCTAAGTTGAAAGATGATGGCAGCAACTACACGGACTGGGACAGTAACTTGAGGATTATCCTCATTTTTGCACAGAAGAATTACGTCCGTGAAGCACCGCTAGGTGCCAGGCCTGCTGCAGATGCTACTGATGACGTTAAGAACGTCTGGCAGAGCAAAGCTGATGACTACTCGATAGTTCAGTGTGCCATGCTTTACGGCTTAGAGTCGGGACGTCAAAGACGTTTTGAACGTCATGGAGCATATGAGATGTTCCAAGAGTTGAAGTTAATATTTCAAGCAAATGCTCGAGTTGAGAGATATGAAGTCTCCAACAAGTTCTACAGCTATAAAATGGAGGAGAATAGTTATGTCAGTGAACACATACTCAAAAATGTCTGGGTATCATAATCACTTGACTCAGCTAGGAGTTGATCTTCCAGTTGATTGTGTCATTGACAGAGTTCTTCAATCACTGCCACCAAGCTATAAAGGCTTCGTGATGAACTATAATATGCAAGGGATGAACAAGACTATTCCTGAGCTCTTCGCATTGCTAAAGGCCGTGGAGGTAGAAATCAAAAAGGAGCATCAAGTGTTGATGGTCAATAAGACCACTAGTTTCAAGAAAAAGGGCGAAGGGAAGAAATGGAACTTCAAGAAGAACGGCAAAAAAGGTTGCTGCTCAAGAGAACAAACCCAAGTCTGGACCTAAGCCTGAAACTGAGTGCTTCTACTACAAAGGGACTGGTCACTGGAAGCGGAACTGCCCCAAGTATTTGGCGGATAAGAAGGATGGCAAAGTGAAAGGTATATTTGATATACATGTTATTGATGTGTACTTAACTAATGCTTGCAGTAGCGCCTGGGTATTTGATACTGGTTCTGTTGCTCATATTTGCAACCCGAAACAGGGGCTATGGATTAAGCGAAGATTGGCTAAGGACGAGGTGGTGATGTGCGTGGGAAATGGTTCCAAAGTCGATGTGATCGCGGTCGGCACGCTACCTCTACATCTACCATGGGGATTAGTTTTAGACCTGAATAATTGTTATTTCGTGCCAGCGTTGAGCATGAACATTATATCTGGATCTTGTTTGATGCGAGACGGTTATTCATTTAAATCAGAGAATAATGGTTGTTCTATTTATATGACTAATATCTTTTATGGTCATGCACCCCTACTGAGTGGTCTATTCCTATTAAATCTCGATAGTAGTGATACACATATTCATAGTGTTGAAGCCAAAAGATTGAAGTTTAATAATGATAGTGCAACTTATTTGTGGCAATGCTGATTGGGTCATATCGATATAAAGCACATGAAGAAACTCCATGCTGATGGACTTTTGGAATCACTTGATTATGTATCACTTCATGCTTGCGAATCGTACCTTATGGGAAAGATGACTAAAACTCAGTTCTCCGAAACAATGGAACGGGCTACTGACTTGTTGGAAATAATACATACTGATGTATGCGGTCCAACGAGTATTGATGCTCGTGGTGGGTATCGTTATTTTCTTACCTTCACAGATGATTTGAGCATATATGGTTATATCTACTTAATGAAGCATAAGTCTGAAACATTTGAAAAGTTCAAAGAATTTCAGAGTGAAGTGGAAAATCATCGTAAGAAGAAAATAAAGTTTCTATGATCTGATCATGGAGGAGAATATTTGAGTTATGAGTTTGGTCTTCATTTGAAACAACATGGCATAGTTTCACAATTACCGCCACCTGGAACACCATAGCGAAATGGTGTGTCTGAACGTCGTAACTATACTTTATTAGATATGGTGCGATCTATGATGTCTCTTAGGATTTACCGCTATCGTTTTGGGGTTATGCTTTAGAGACGGCTGCATTCACTTTAAATAGGGCACCATCAAAATCCATGGAGACAATGCCTTATGAACTGTGGTTTGGCAAGAAACTAAAGTTGTCGTTTCTTAAAGTTTGGGGCTGCGATGCTTATGTGAAAAAGCTTCAACCTGATAAGCTCGAACCCAAATCGGAGAAGTGCGTCTTCATAGGATACCCAAAGGAAACTGTTGGGTACACCTTCTATCACAGATCCAAAGGCAAAATCTTTGTTGATAAGAATGGATCATTTATAGAGAAGGAGTTTCTCTCAAAAAGAAGTGAGTGGGAGGAAAGTAGAACTTGATGAGGTAACTGTACCTTCTCCCTTATTGGAAAGTAGTTCATCACAAAAATTAGTTCCAGTGATTCCTACACGAATTAGTGAGGAAGCTAATGATGATGATCATGAAGCTTCAGATCAAGTTACTACCGAACCTCATAGGTCTTTCAGAGTAAGATCCGCACCAGAGTGGTACGGTAATCCTGTTCTGGAAGTCATGTTACTAGACCATGATGAACCTACGAACTATGAGGAAGCGATGTTGAGTCCAGATTCCGCGAAATGGCTTGAGGCCATGAAAGCTGAGATGGGATCCATGTATGAGAACAAAGTGTGGACTTTGGTGGACTTGCCCGATGAACAGCAAGCCATAGAAAATAAATGGATCTTTAAGAAGAAGACCGACGCAGACGGTAATGTTACTGTTTACAAAGCTCGACTTGTTGTGAAAGGTTTTTCGACAAGTTCTAGGAGTTGAATACGATGAGACTTTCTCACCCATAGCGATGCTTAAGTCTGTCCGAATAATGTTAGCAATTGCTGAATTTTATGATTATGAAATTTGGCAAATGGATGTCAAAACTACATTCATAAATGGATTTCTGGAAGAAGAGTTGTATATGATGCACCCAGAAGGTTTTGTCGATCCAAAGGGTGCTAACAAGGTGTGCAAGTTCCAGCGATCCATTTATGGACTGGTGCAAGCCTCTCGGAGTTGGAATAAATGTATTGATAGTATGATCAAAGCATATGGTTTTATACAAACTTTTGGATAAGCATGTATTTACAAGAACGTGAGTGGGAGCTCTGTAGCATTTCTAATCTTATATATATGTAGATGACATATTGTTGATTGGAAATTATATAGAATTTTTGGATAGCATAAAGGGATACCTGAATAAGAGTCTTTTATGAAAGACCTCAGAGAAGCTTCTTACATATTGGGCATCAAGATCTATAGAGATATATCAAGACGCTTAATTGGACTTTCACAAAGCATATACCTTGATAAAGTTTTGAAGAAGTTCAAAATGGATCACGTAAAGAAAGGGTTCTTGCATGTGTTACAAGGTGTGAAGTTGAGTAAGACTCGATACCCGACCACTACAGAAGATAGAGAGAAAATGAAAGTCATTCCCTATGCTTCAGCCATAGGTTCTATCATGTATGCAATGTTGTGTACCAGACCTGATATATGTCTTTCTATAAGCATAGCAGGGAGGTACCAAAGTAATCCCGGAGTGGAGCACTGGAAAGCGGTCAAGAACATCCTGAAATACCTGAAAAGGACTAAGGATATGTTTCTTGTTTATGGAGGTGAAAAAGAGCTCATCGTAAACGGTTACGTCGATGCAAGCTTTGACATTGATCCGGATGACTCTAAGTCACAAACCAGATACGTATTTTTATTGAATGGAGGAGCTGTCAGTTGGTGCAGTTCCAAGCAGAGCGTCATGGAGGGATCTACATGTGAAGCGGCGTACATTGCTGCTTCAGAAGCGGCAAATGAAGGAGTTTGGATGAAGGAGTTCATATCCGATCTAGGTGTCATACCTAGTGCATCGGGTCCAAGGAATCCAGATTTCACAAGAGAACCAAGCACATCAAGAGATGATTCAATTCCATCCGTCATGAAGTGTTAGAAGGGGACATAGAGATTTGCAAGATACACACGGATCTGAATGTTGCAGACCTGTTGACTAAGCCTCTTCCACGAGCAAAACATGATCAGCACCAAAGCTCCATGGGTGTTAGAATCATTACTATGTAATCTAGATTATTGACTCTAGTGCAACTGGGAGACTGAAGGAAATATGCCCTAGAGACAATAATAAAGTTATTATTTATTTCCTTAATTCATGATAAATGTTTATTATTCATGATGGAATTGTATTAACCAGAAACTTAGTACATGTGTGAATACATAGATAAAACATATAGTCCCTAGTATGCCTCTGCTTGACTAGTTCGTTAATCAAAGATGGTTACGTTTCCTAACCATAGACATGTGTTGTCATTTGATGAACGGGATCACATCATTAGGAGAATGATGTGATGGACATGACCCATCTGTTAGCTTAGCATTATGATCGTGTTAGTTTCATTGCTACTGCTTTCTTCATGACTTATATAAGTTCCTCAGACTATGAGATTGTGCAACTCCCGAATGCCGGAGGAACACTTTGTGTGCTACCAAACGTCACAACGTAAATGGATGATTATAAAGGTGCTCTACAGGTGTCTCCGAACGTGTTTGTTGGGTTGGCATAGATCGATATTAGGATTTGTCACTCCGTGTTTCGGAGAGGTATCTTTTGGTCCCTCTCGGTAATACTCATAACTATAAGCCTTGCAAGCATTATGACCAATAGGTTAGTTGCGGGATGAAGTATTATGGAACGAGTAAAGAGTCTTGTCGGTAACGAGATTGAACTAGGTATTGAGATACCGACGATCGCATCTCGGGCAAGTAACACAACGATGACAAAGGGAACAACGTATGTTGTTATGCGGTTTGACCGATAAAGATCTTCGTACAATATGTAGGAACCAATATGAGCATCTAGGTTCCGCTATTGGTTATTGACCGGAGACGTGTCTCGGTCATGTCTACATAGTTCTCGAACCCATAGGGTCCGCACGCTTAACGTTCGATGACGGTTAGTATTATGAGTTTATGTGATATGATGTACCGAAGATTGTTCAGAGTCCCGGATGTGATCACGGACATAATGAGGAGTCTCGAAATGGTCGAGACATAAAGATTGATATATTGTACGACTATATTCGGACATCGGAAGTGTTCCGGAGAAATTTCGGATATAACCGGAGTGCCGGAAGGGTTATCAGAACCACCGGAGAAGTAACGGGACTTATTTGACCTAAGGGAGAGAGAGAGAGGGGCAGCCAGGGGATGGCCGCGCCGCCCATGGGCCTAGTCTGAATTGGACTAGGGGGTGCGGCGCCCCCTCATTCCTTCTCCTCCCCCTCCTTCCTTCTTCTCCTAGTAGGACTAGGAAAGGAGGGAGTCCTACTCCTACTATGAGGAGGATTCCTCCCCTCTTGGCGCGCCCTAGAGGGCCGGCCGGCCTCCCCCTTGCTCCTTTGTATACGTGGGCAAGGGGGCACCCTAGAACACACAAGTTGACCATTGTTTTAGCCATGTGCGGTGCCCCCCTCCACAGTTACACACCTCGCTCATATCGTCGTAGTGCTTCGGTGAAGCCCTGCCCCGGTAACTTCATCATCACCGTCACCACGCCGTTGTGCTGATGAAGCTCTCCCTTGGCCTCAACTGGATCGATAGTACGAGGGACATCACCGAGCTGAACGTGTGCTGAACGCGGAGGTGCCGTACGCTCGGTGCTTGGATCAGGAAGATGTTCGACTACATCAACCGTGTTAACTAAATGCTTCCGGTTCCGGTCTACGAGGGTACGTGGACACACTCTCCCCTCTTGTTGCTATGCATCACCTAGATAGGTATTGCGTGATCGTAGGAAATTGTTTGAAATTACCGCGTTCCCCAACAAGTAGATAATGCAAATCCTGTGAAATCTGTAGGAATGTGAGAAGTTTTTTATGTTTTACTGTTCACCATTCCTTTAATCCAAACGTAGCTAAGGTGAAAAATCCTGTGGAACCTCCAAAGTTTCCTCTGGATTCCTGTGAGCCGAACAGATCCTAAGTGAAGAATTGTCACCTACACTTACCCATTCTTCGGATGATACTAGAAACTAAAGATGTCACAAATATTGAATCAGAAGAAAAGTTTTAGGTTGCGTTCGGCGTGGAGGTATCCAAAACTTAGGATTGAAATCAATAATAGGAATAGAAGATGATTGCAGCTACAAAACAGAGGAAAAAAGGAACCAGATGGAAGCTTACGACCAGGCGTTCGGAGCAGCATTAATGTGCTAGAGGAATCGTTGGACCAATTCAGCTTTCCTCAATTTTTTTATTAGGCGGTGTACTCTCTCTCTCTCTCTCTCTCAGCCCATGGGCATTGAGGGAGTCCTGGACTAGGGGGTGTCCGGATAGCCGAACTATCATCATCGGCCGGACTCCAAGACTATGAAGATACAAGATTGAAGACTTCGTCCCGTGTCCGGATGGGACTTCCCTTGGCGTGGAAGGCAAGCTTGGCGATACGGATATGTAGATCTCCTACCATTGTAACCGACTCTGTGTAACCCTAGCCCTCTCCGGTGTCTATATAAACCGGATGGTTTAGTCCGTAGGACACAACAACAATAACAACAATCATACCATAGGCTAGCTTCTAGGGTTTAGCCTCCTTGATCTCGTGGTAGATCTACTCTTGTAGTACCCACATCATCAATATCAATCAAGCAGGACATAGGGTTTTACCTCCATCAAGAGGGCCCGAACCTGGGTAAAACATCGTGTCCCTTGTCTCCTGTTACCATCCGCCTAGACGCACAGTTCGGGACCCCCTACCCGAGATCCGCCGGTTTTGACACCGACATTGGTGCTTTCATTGAGAGTTCCTCTGTGTCGTCGCAATCAGGAAGGATGCCTCCTCCCGTCTTTAAAGATGGTACCATTGCCAAAGGAGCTTTGGTCGCCGGTCAAGCTATCCGGCTAGGTGGTTTTCTTATGACCGCCTGTTCGGCCACCGCTTCGACGATGACCTCTCGGGTCATCAAAAGCGATCTTCGCATCAACTCGGAATTCGTCGAGCAGCTGGATCCGATGGAGCTCTCTTCCGTAAACGAGCTCTTGGATCGCATCGCCGCCCTGGGATTCGCTACAGACTACGATCAGATTGGGCTTAAAACCGATCTGAGAGAAATTAACTCTCCCCAGGCTACCCACCATGTTGCTGTGGTAGAAGAACAACGCGGCGACTCTTCCTCTATGTTAAAAACCAGTTATGTACGGATTCCCGATCCCTCCATGCCGTATTCCCGCGGAGGAACGAACGTCAATCGAGTACTGAACCTAAAGTCAGGCAGCGGACTAGATTCGTTGGACGACCTCCAGCAATCCAAGCTTCCAAATCCGGAAATCCCTTGGCCTTTGAGCCTCAGATTGGGCGGGGTTCCGAATTTAGTTCCACCCGCCCACCCAAACACAAGCGATCTATCTCAAATACGGCAAGAGCCCGATGAAACAGTACATCATTCTGGGCCAGATTCCTCCTGGTTATGGACAGGATAAAGGACTGCCATGAGGAAAGCGCAATCTCTATTTTCTGCAATAATTGCATGGACAAGGGAATCATGAACGCCATAAGTCGTCGCGAGGTCACGCGCTTCGCCGACCTGGCGACCATAGTACGAAAATAATGTGCGATGGAGAGTGCCTGGAAAACCGAATCTAGATTTTGGGACAATCCGGCCCTGAACACAACCTTAGTCCGGAATAAAAGGTTGCACCATGCTCAAGCACATGGGTCAAAAACCAAAAAGCAAAACCCCCTAAAGGGTACTGGAGGGATGGCTCAGCGGACCCTGCAAGATCCATAATGCAGAAGGTGCCACTCCAACACATAGCCTCCGGGCATGTTGGATACTACGACAGGTGGCCAAAAGTGGCAAAGGGCTTCTAGCCCCGAAGAAGCAGCCCAACAGTAACAGTACGGTATTAACAGTCTTCGAGACTTTCGCATCAAATAATATGCGGAAACGAACAATCTGCAGCCTCGCCGAAGTCTACCAAGTAGCAACAACAAATCCATGGAGCGACACAGCTATCACCTTCAATGCCAGCGACGAACCTAAATTCCGAACAGCCCGAGCACCAGCCGCATTGGTCCTCAGTCCAATAGTGGACGGCTTTCGTCTTACCAAGGTACTCATGGATGGCGGCAGCGGATTAAACCTCATCTACGAGGAAACCCTCCAAAAAATGGAAATAGACTGGAGCTGTATTGAGCGAAGCAGCACAACCTTTAGAGGAATAATCCCTAGTCAGGAAGTACGCTGCACAGGAAAAATCACACTAGATGTAGTGTTCGGCTCGCCGGACAACTACAGGTCCGAGGAAGTCATGTTCCAAGTGGCCCCGTTCAGCAGCGGATATCATGCCCTATTAGGGCGAGAGGCATTCACAATTTTCCAAGCCGTATCCCATTACGGGTACATGAAGCTCAAAATGCCCGGGCCAAATGGAATCATTACTCTGGACAATGATCCGGACATAGCACTCCGCGCTGAAAATAAGATAGCCACACTAGCCCTAGAGGCACTATCCGAAGCCCTAGCGGTAGAAGAACTAACTGCACTACGCTCCACGGTGAATAGGGACGACGTGATACTCGATAAGAGATCTAAGTCCACCTCTTTTAAACAAGCAGACGAAATAGTCAAATTCCAGGTCCATCCAACGGACCCCACAAAGACGGCCTCCATTCGGGCACAATTAAACCCTGATGTAGAAGCCGCACTACGAGAATTCCTTCAGGAAAATTGGGACATTTTTGCCTGGCACCCTTCAGATATGCCAGGAATCCCACCCAGGCTGGCAGAGCACAGCCTAAATATCCTAAAAGGATACAAGCCAGTCAAACAGGCTCTTCGACGATTTTCCGAACCCAAAAGACAGGCAATGGGAGAGGAGCTAGCCAAACTATTAGAAGCCGGATTCATCAGAGATATAAAACATCCGGACTGGCTAGCAAACCTGGTAATGGTACCAAAAAAGGACAAATCCTGGTGCCTTTGTGCGGATTTTAAAGACCTTAATAAGGCCTGTCCAAAGGATCCTTTCCCCCTCCCCCGCATCGACCAAATCATCGATGCTACCGCGGGGCACGATTCATTGTGTTTCCTCGACGCATACTCCGGACACCATCAAATCAAGATGGCGGAAATAGATCAGGCTGCAACGGCATTCATTACTCCATACGGACCATTCTGCGTCAACACAATGCCCTTCGGACTTAAAAACGCCGGCGCAACATATCAGCGCATGATTCAGACATGTCTGGCTACCCAGATCGGCAAACAGTGGAGGCATACGTAGATGATGTGGTCGTTAAGACCAAACACGTCGAAACTCTAGTAGACGATTTGAGGCTCACATTCGACAACCTCCGAGCATATGAGATTAAGCGCAACCTGGAAAAATGCGTTTTCGGCGTACCAGCCGGAAAGCTCTTGGGCTTCATTGTATCCGGTAGAGGAATTGAAGCAAACCCAGCCAAGATCCGAGCTCTGTCACAACTAGATATCCCAAAAGACCTCAAACAAATAGAAAAACTGACTGGATGCGAGGCGGCTCTAAGCCGCTTCATCTCCAGTTTGGGAGAAAAGGCATTGCCTCTCTACCGCCTCCTCCGGCGCACCGAACACTTCGAGTGGACGGATGCTGCCACGGCCGGACTCAAAGAAATAAAGGCCATATTAGCAACAAATCCGGTCCTGGCCGCGCCCAACCTAGGCGAACCAATGTTATTATATATCGCGGCAACACATCAAGTTCTCAGCGCAGCACTCGTCGTCAAACGAGAAACAGAAGGACACAAATTCCCTCTTCAAAAACCAGTGTACTACGTATCCACTGTCTTAACCCCATGCAAGTCCCGGTATCCACATTATCAAAAGATAGCGTACGCGGTGTTCATGGCATCCCGGAAGCTACGACACTACTTTCAAGAGTGCTCGATAACAGTGGCCTCTAAATTACCCCTCAACGACATTATAAACAACCGCGACGCGACGGGCAGGATTGCAAAATGGGCCATTGAGCTCTTACCATTTGACATAACCTACAAACCAAGGCGAGCTATAAAGTCGCAAGTTATGGCTGACTTCATCGCCAAATGGACCGAAGCCGAACTCCCTAAAGAGTACGGCGCATACTCCAATTGGTCATTCATTTTGACGGCTCCAAAATGTTGGCCGGCTTGGGCGCTGGCGTCGTACTAACGTCCCCAAGCGGAGACACAGTCCAATACGTGCTTCAGATAATGTACACGGACCCTAACAATGCAGCTAAATACGAGGCCCTTCTACATGGTCTCCGGATGGCAATCTCCATGGTATTCAACACCTAGAGGTGCGCGGGGACTCAAACCTTGCAATATCCCAAGTAAATGGAGACTTTGACGCCAAGGATCCGAAAATGGCAGCCTATCGTAACTCCGTCTTAAAAATGTTAGCTCGGTTCGAAGGACTCGAATTCCACCATGTAGCCCGGGATAATAACCAGGCAGCCGACGTGTTGGCACGCATCGGTGCAAAACGCGACGCCATCCCTCCAAACATCTTCCTGGAGCGGCTCTTTAAGCCATCCGTACTATGGGAAGAGGAGTCCGGAAATAGCAACCCAGAACCAACCGCTCCACCCAACACGGAACATTCTGACACAGTCGGTGGCTCAGCCAATGAAATAACACCCTTAGCCCACGAAATAATGGCAGCAATCGCCCCGTGGACGGAACCATTCCTAGCCTACTTAACTAGGCAGGAACTCCCCGAAGACCAAAATGAGGCCCGTTGCATAGTTCGGCGATCTAAAGCCTACAAGGTCCATGAGGGAGAACTTTATAAGAAAAGCACAACCGAAGTCCTTCAAATGTGTATCTCCGAAGAGGAAGGGCCAAATCTCCTGGCTGAAATTCACGCCGGACTCGGTGGGCACCACGCCGCAGCCCGGGTCCTTGTAGGCAAGGCCTTCCGTACAGGATTTTATTGGCCGACTGCCCGGGCAGGTGCTCAGGACTTAGTCCAACGATGCGTCGGTTGCCAGCTCTTTGCTAATCAAAGCCACATGCCACCCACCGCCCTCAAAACTATACCCATCACCTGGCCGTTCGCGATCTGGGGGCTTGATATGGTTGGACCCCTTAAAGGGGGAACCCACAAGCAAAAATACCTATTGGTCATGGTGGACAAATTCACCAAATGGATAGAGGCCAAGCCAGTTAAAACGGCAGAATTCGGACCCGTGATAGACTTCATATCCGGGGTAGTACACCATTATGGTTTCCCCCACAGCATCATCACTGATAACGGCACGAATTTCACGGCCGACGAGGTTAAACTCTGGTGCAAAAACATGGGCATCAGGCTCGACTACGCTTCAGTCTATCACCCCCAACTAACGGTCAAGTCGAACGAGCAAATGGTCTAATCATGAGCGGCATCAAACCTAGATTAGTGCGATCCCTCACGAAATCTCACATGCACTGGGTAGAGGAGCTCGACTCCGTACTCTGGGGGCTGCGGACCATGCCGAATCGGACTACCGGATTCACACCATTTTTATGGTGTACGGCGCAGAGGCAGTTTTGCCCTGCGATATAATTCATGACTCACCTCGCGTGCGCATGTACGAAGAAAGAGAAGCCGAGTTGGATCGGCAGGATAGTTTGGACGCCTTAGAGGAGGAGCGGCACGTGGCAAAAGCTCGTTCCGCATTCTACCAACAGCAGGCTCAAAGATATCAAAGCAGAGAAGTACGGGCCAAAACTTACAATGTTGGCGAACTTGTTCTACGCCTACCGGACAAGAAAAAGGACAAACTCAAGCCCAAATGGGAAGGTCCCTTCATCATCGACCAAGTCCTGACCGGCGGAGCATACCGTCTACGTAACGCATCTGACAACTAACTCGAGCCGAACCCATGGAACGCAGCCCGTCTCCAAAGATTCTACGCCTAGCGCCGGACTCAGAGTTCGTCTCCCTTCTCCGTCCACCTTTTATACTTTCACTGTCTCTTGTCCCCCCCCCTTCTTCCCCCTTTTTTTAGTAAAATCCTTTGACGGGCTGATCTGCGCATTGTTCGCACACACTTGATGTGCTACTAGCACTCATTATACCTGGGGGCTTCTTTAACATAAGCTTATTTATACGGCCTTCATGCCCAACACATGTGTCATACTTTCACATGTACCTTTTATTCACCATTATATGCATCGATATAACTTAAGTTTTGGCCAAGCTGGGTTGCCTGGCTGCTGTGCTTACCCCTACGTTCCCGATTGTTCAGCTAGGAGGTAAAGGGAGCACCTCTGCGATTGTTACTGCCGGGTCAGCTGGATGTGTACCTCAGACTGGGTGAAGCCGAAAGCTAGCGTTCTTAAGGGAATATTCGGTCGGTGACTTGAAAGATGATTTATTACTTATTTAAACTTATCTGCCCCCAGATGCTTTTTCTGCTCTTTTCGCAGTACGGACATGCACCTTAGGGCATGCCTCCCAGGGAAAGGAACCCCTAACAGAACTATTCTCCCTGGAAGATGTTTCTTACTAACCATGTAATATAACATAACTAGTTGGGCACTTGTCTGATAAAGCACTAATGACCCCTACGCCTGGTCTCCATGCATGCCCCGGTTTTTATAACCGCTAGGGTATTCGTACACACTCCGGACTGTTGGGTTCCGAGGTTGAAGCGAAAAGGTCCGCAAGGACAAACGATCTACAATCCGGCTAGAAGGCATTTTACATGTCATTTTAAAATTACATCGTCAAATTGGCTGATTGAACTCCTCTTCAATCCCATCTAACAGGCTGTCTAGTTTACAGTCCCGTTGGGAATATTTCACGGCCAACTCTACTTGGCCATACATTAAGCTCACAGGGATCTCCTTCCCATCGGGCCCCACAGGTCCGACCTTGGCCATGTGGTTTGGATCAACCTTCGTGTACCGCGTCTTCACCCTGGCCTAAGCATCTCTGGCGCCTTGACGGCAGGCCGATATCTTCCACAGACGGAAGCACTGCCGTACTCCCTGAAGCTTGTCAGCAAGCCCTCCAAGACCCTCGGGTAGGGAGACGGACGGCCATAAGGCCTGGACGACACCGCTCATCGCCTGTCCGAATACGTTCGTGCAGTTGCAGCAGCTCGGTAAGAAGGTCACCCATGGAAGCAAGCATTTCCTCCGTCGGACGACCTGTGAGCACACCTACAGACACATTTCTATAAATCGACTTCCTTGCCGAACTCTTCTTTTCAAAAGAGTTTGCTCAAGCACTTACTGTAAATGCCGCGACAAAGCCGCCGATTCTCCTTTACGGATTCAGACAGCTGGACCCGAACATCTTTTAGTTCTTCGCCCAGCTGGGTGTTGGCATCTTGGAGTTTGTTCCTCTCCTGCTGCACCCTCATAAGCACCTTCTCGCCGGCCTTCAGCTGGCGTAGCAGATGTTGCTTGTCCGGTTCCAGTCCGGCACCCTCTGCAATTTAATTGTCAGATTTACGCACACGCCGCACTTCATAAACTACTTATCTTTTCGAAGTATGTATTACAAGAGGGGGTCTCTGTGGCTCCCCCTGCGGCGGCTAGTGCGGCCTCAAGTTGGGCCTTGCACTCTCGAAGCTCCTGGGACAGACAGGTATTCTTCTCCGTAAGATCCTACATAAACACATGATCCTTAAATCAGTTATTCTAACTATTTTAAGTCTCGGGGGCTACTGGCATATATAACTATTAAAATTCCTCACCAGTATGTCTTTCACATACTGCTCCGTGGCTCTGGTTAGACCATCTCGAGCGGCACAGAGGTGCGCGTCTCCCGCATTAAAGGCATTCAGTGCCTCCGGAGAGAAACACGCGTCACGAAGAACCATCCGGCGGCGCCTATGATTCATGGCGCTCTCCACCTCAGACCTGGTGGCGGATAGCCTGTCGGTATCCTTCGTTGGAGGAGCATCTGACTCATGCCTTGTGTTTGCCTCCCCTTCCAGACCACGCGTTGGAGCATGGCTGGCGGAGGCTTGATTGGCAACCTCTCCGGACACTGTCCGGCGAGCGCTCTTCCTCCTAGGAAAATCATGAGCGTCAATATACCTCCTAGGGATCTTTCCCTTAAAAACAGCGGCGCGCCGTACCGTTGCGGCGACGTTCCGATTCACGCCACACTCTTCCGCCTACTGGGCCGAACTGACCCTCGTTGGTCAGCCTCCGCGGGTTCGGCTTCCCGCCTTAAAGGCGCCTCCTGCGATGCACCATTGGTATACGATGGTCAGAAATGAGCATGGATCAAATAATGGTGTCAGGACTCCGGTCGTAGTCACCTGGGAAGCCGGAGATAAACCGGGGTAGTCAGCCGTAATGGCGACTAGAGCATTGTCCACGCTAAGTTGGTGGAACAACCCGTCAATCGGCTCCACCTTTATGTCCGGATCCTCTTCGGAGGCTGGATCAAGGGATCGTCCTGGATCCTCGGGCTGTGGAGTCAGGCTTTGTATGCCCTCCACGTCCCGGCGCAGCTCCTGCGTCAGAATCACAAAGTGAGACACTTGACTATGGGAATATGGATCGGACAGATAAACATCCGCTTACCCAGCTCCGACGGATATTCATGGAGAATCCATTCAATGGACTCGTGCGGAGGAAGTCCTCCTTCTCCCCCTTGTACAAGCCGGACAGGATCTTCACCAGATCGGCAGCCGATCTCGGCCCCTTGCGGCCATGACGGGTGGCGTCATCCTCCCCGTTGAAATCCCACATGGGGTGGCCCCTATATTGGAGCGGCTGCACCCCTCGCATAATGCACGTGGCCATGACTCCAATCATGGTCAATCCAAAGTGGGCCAGTAACCTTATCTGGCCCATCAGATATTGGACGCTCCCATCATCTTCCCGTTGAGGGCTCCACGGGCGCCAACTCAGGCGTTTCTTCAAGGGAGCATTGCTGAACTCTGGGAGGCCGATCCGAACTGGATCTGGCAGAGGGGCGTCCTCCATATAAAACCATTCCGAAGGCCAGTCTTCGGACGCCTTCTTCGGGGTTCCGGATAGATATCCGGTCCCGGCGATGCGCCATATTTCGGCTCCGCCTACTTGATATATCGACCATTCATGAGAACGGGGTACGAGGCAAAACAATCTCTTCCACAATGCAAAATGGGGCTCGATGCCCAAGAACAGCTCGCAAAGGGCTACGAAGCCCGCGATGTGTAAAATAGAGGCAGGTGTAAGGTGATGAAGCTGGAGTCCGTAGAACTCCAGGATCCCCTGGAGAAACGGATGTATGGGAAATCCGAGTCCCCTTATTAGATAAGGGACGAAGCTTACCCGCTCTCCTTTGGAGGGATTGGGGACGCTCTCCGCCTGCTTTCCACCCCTGTAGGTGGCCAGTCCGGCTTGAACCGGAACCATGAAGGATGGGGGAAGATATCCCTCGGTTTGGAGCGTCACTAGCTCGCTGTGTGGAACTGAACATCTCCCCCAATCTCCTGGCCGAGGGCTGGGAGCGCGAGAGGAGGAGCCGCGTCGACTACCCATGATGGAATGGGTTTTTGTCAGAGGCGCTTCGATGAGTACTTGCGGAAGGAGGATGGTGTGATTTGGATCTAGATCCTCGCCTCTCTTATAGGCGGCTTATTCACACGGCTAGGGGGTAAAACGCAAAAATACCCTAGCTTTTCGCATTCATATGACACGTGGAAGAAGGCCATTATTGGACGTGGAAGCCAAGGAGCGCAACATTTATAAGGAAGCCGGACACTATTCAGCAGGCACATGGAATTTGAAGGAGAACCCACCTTGCAACGCCGAAGACAATATGCGCGCCGGACTCTTCGTCATTGAAGCCGGGTTCGGGGGCTACTGAGGGAGTCCTGGACTAGGGGGTGTCCGGATAGCCGAACTATCATCATCGGCCGGACTCCAAGACTATGAAGATACAAGATTGAAGACTTTGTCCCGTGTCCGGATGGGACTTTCCTTGGCATGGAAGGCAAGCTTGGCGATACGGATATGTAGATCTCCTACCATTGTAACCGACTCTGTGTAACCCTAGCCCTCTCCGGTGTCTATATAAACCAGATGGTTTAGTCCGTAGGACACAACAACAATAACAACAATCATACTATAGGCTAGCTTCTAGGGTTTAGCCTCCTTGATCTCGTGGTAGATCTACTCTTGTAATACCCACATCATCAATATCAATCAAGCAGGACGTAGGGTTTTACCTCCATCAAGAGGGCCCAAACCTGGGTAAAACATCGTGTCCCTTGTCTCGTGTTACCATCCGCCTAGACGCACAGTTCGGGACCCCCTACCCGAGATCCGCCGGTTTTGACACCGACAGGCATGTTCCAATTTTTTAATTCGTTGCATGCTCCCTTTCCGTGCATCACCTCAGGCATGAGCGAAAAAATGGTTCTGAGTAGATGTTGCAAATCCCGTGAAATCTGTAGGAATGTGAGAAGTTTTCGATGTTTTACTGTTCACCATTCCTTTACTCCGAACGCAGGTAAGGTGAAAAATCCTGTGAAACTATACCCTCCAAAGTTTCCTCTGAAATTCATATGAGCCAAACAGACCCTTAGCTATTCGTTATTGGAACGAATCTACAAACGTCGATCACTAGCCCATCTTGGTTTGTGCTACCAAAGTTTTTGGAATTTCGGCTGCAAATACTATGTGCGAGGCGTGCATCCTGGGACTCAGTTTTTAATGCAAAAAAGGCTTGATGCATTCGGTCTACAACTATGTTAATATAGAAGAAACAACATCCAATGCATGTTACTTTTCTGTCTATGTATGTGAGTGCCTGTCATTCTATTATAGTAATGTTAATTAATTTTTCAGAATCATATAAAAGAGCAACTACAACGCGCCAACCCAAAGATGACACTTTTGTCCGCTTTTTGTTCATTTGGGTAGGCCGCCCGCTCGGTATCCATTCCGTTTTCTTTTGGGTCGGCCGTGTGCCCAATGCAAGAGACCCATTTCATGTCTGCCTATAAATTTAAAAGGCCTGCGGCCATAGATCATTGCCAGCAGCCATGCCACCACCGAAAGTTCATGCCAGCATACAATGTCAGCCTCAAAAAGACCATCACACAGTTCTGCTGGTGCTAGTCAACAGCCGGCACACATGCCAGCACACAAAAAAGGTCGGGAGTTCGACCACGCCATCTCGGCCATGGTCATGTCAGCACACTTGCCGACATGCAAAAAAGGATGGCGCATGCTGCCATAGATCACTAGTCGTCGAATTTGAGCATGTCAGCCTGCATCTTCTCGAACCATGGACTCTTCCTCGACGACACGATGTTGAGGTCCACATTCATGATCTCCACCCCTGTCATCATGCTAGCGAGAGCCACTTCTTTCGCCTTGGTCTTGGCATTGGTAGACTCGATCTCTAGCATCTTGGCCTGCTTCTCCGCCTCCATCTCAACCATCTTCATTTGCTTCTCCGCATCCATCTCAAGCCTCCTTCTTTGGATCTCCATGAAGGCATTCATTTGCTATTCCTTGTCTTGCCGGCTCTTCTCCTTCCTTGAGTCCTCCTTGGTCATCATGCCCTCCATGGTTGCGATCAAGGTGATGGATGCCGCATCACACTTGTCCTCCTTCTTGGAGTTGGTCTTCCCCTGCGATCATGGCTTCTTGCCCTCCCCAACCTCCTCCACGACTTGCTTGCCCCCATGTGCCATGAGGGCGGCATATTGCTCCTTGAAATTCTCCTCCCCGTTGATGAGCCTCCAACAATGGGAGAGCTTAAATGACTTGCCGTCATGTTGGACCTTGAAAGCCTCCAAAGCTTGGAACGCCTACAAATGGATAGCATGCAAGCATATGGGCAAATGGGTATGCAAATGGACATGCAAGCATAAACAAAATGAAAATGGAGAGGGTCGCATGCATACCATGTCTTGCATGCCGATGCCGCTCACAAGGCATGCCTTGATGCTCTCAACAAAACTTGGTGCACTCTTGTTGGATCACCCTCCATCGCTTCGAAATGGACACCCACCCGCGCGTGCTTTGCATTTGGTACGGCGAAAACTTCTTGCGCTCATGGTACTCATGGTGGACACGAATCCAAAAGGTTGATGCCTTTTGTTCGGCGCCAACCTTGGGGTCTTGCAATGTCCCTCCAACACTCACAAAGGAGCTTGTCCTCGGCCGCCGTGTATGCCTTCATCCGCTTGCTCTTGTGCTTCGGCTTTGCCCTGATGGCTTGGTTGGTGAGCTCGTCTCGAACAAAGGCTCCCCGTCAATGTCCGACTCATCTTCTTCCTCGAGCCCGTAGTCCTTCAGAAACTCGTGCTCCAGCAGGAAGCCGTCTAGGTCTAGGCCACCTTATCTTGCATGAAGGCGTCGTGCATGCAAACTTGATCATAGGTCGCCGGCGTGAACGCCCCTCGGCCGTCCTAGCTTTGGGTCTCCTCAGGATCGTAGCCAGCCGTGGTGGTACCGCCAGCGGCCGCTGCACCACCATCGAAGATGATGCTCTCCGTGAAGTGGTTGGTCGTCTCATCGGTGGCAGCCGTCGGCATTCTATCGAACAGGTAGCGGGTGCCGGGGAGCATATCGGCCGGCATCTCCCGTGCGCGTTTCCTGGTCCCTTGGATGACGAGGCACTGGCCACCGGCGTGGCGTTGAGGTCGATGGCCGCGGGTGCGGGAGTGGAAGGAGCCACCACGCTCACCTCCGGCGAGCATTCCCCGAAGAGCCAGGAGGCTTGCGGGTAGACGTGGAAGACGGAGATCGGGTGCGTCGTTGATGCGCCGACAACTCCGGCAGCACCATCCGAGGAAACGGGGACAAGCCGATGCTGGCCGCGGCCATGGTGGCGTTGACGAGCCCGTGCTATCCAGGGTTTAACCCTAGGTAGTACATGGCCTCCCTCATTGCCGCCGCGATGCGGGTGTTGGTGTCCTCCTACTGTGTGGCGACGACGAGGGTGGCGGCAGCCGCTGCTTCGTCCCTTGCATCCACCGCGTGCCTCTGACCCTTCCTCTTGGGTGACTGCACGACCCGCTTCTCCGGCGTAAGCTTCTTCTTGGGAGGCACAATGGTCTTGCGAGTGGCGAGGGGCTTGCCTTTGCTGGATCAAGGGGGCGAAGGCGAGGCCAGCGGCCGCATCAAGGGCGTCGTCTGTGGCGAGCGGCCGGGAGGGTTTTTGGGAAAGTGGAGGGAATGGTGGATGCTTTGCCACTGACTAGCGGGCCACGGGGGAGTAGTCACTAGTAGAAAAAGGGTCAAATCTGAGACACATTAGTCCCGGTTTGCATTTGAGCCGGCACTAATGTGTCCATTAGTGCCGGTTCAAATGGCTTGGCGGGAGGAGATCTTTAGTACCGGTTCATTGCGAATCTTTAGTACCGGTTCGTGGCACGGAACCGGTACTAAAGGTGTTGGCCGGGCCCCAGCATCTTTAGTACCGGTTCGTGGCACGAACCAGTAGTAAAGAGGTTGTGGCAGGCTATTTTTAGTCCCACATCGCTCCCCTAGCAAGATTTTTACTACCTTAAATATGTTACTTCTCAAACTATCACAAGCATTTGGTCTTCATTGAACTCTATGTGTATAATTTGTGGTCTCAATATGAGTCTTCATTGGTTTCTAAACCGTTGAGGACTCATATTGACAATTCAGATTGTACACAAAAAGATAATTGATAATCAATGTATTTTTTATGTATAATTTTACATGTTTATGCCCTCACTCTCTCTACTCACTCGGTCTCCCCCTCAATCCCCCGCGCCGGTCCTCCCCCGCCGTCCACCACTCACTTCAAAACTGGACGTACTTCGTGTACAAACTGGACAATCTCTTTCAGAGTATCAGGGTGTCGGACAAGAACTCATCTGTAACACAGGCACTTCATTTTTTTTAACTTATTTGAACTCCAGACTTTTTTTAAGCCGGCATTATGCAGCATTCGAAGAGATTTCATCAATTTCCAACACATTCTGACATCATTTGTTGTTTTTCAGTCACCGATTTGTTTAGATCAGAGCTAAATGACCGTGAAATTGAAAATCACTACAAAATGAACTCTGAAAATATTGAAACTTGGCATGGTATCATCATTTCACCTGCATAGCATGTGTGAAAGAGTAGAGAGGATCTTCATACTGTCAAAACAAATTTTCTTCCTGCACTTAGAAATGTTATTACTCAAAACGTGCGACCAATAGTGATCGTATTAAACTATGGTCACATCTATTTATGAATGATGGTAAGATTTTTACTATTTGTCCTCATCATTGCATCTTTTGCATACATAATTTTTTGCTAAACTTTCATTGCTAAGTATATTAATTACTATACGATGTTCTTCAACAGGGACTCCTGATGACAGTTGTGCCTCAGTGGATCGAGACTAAAGGTCGCATGTCAATTTGTTAGCTTACTACCAAGATATCCTTCATTGCACATGAGTGCATTCAAGATTTCTAGAAGCGATGAATGCTTAATAGTGAAAGATTGGAGGAAAATTGTTAATGCACAGAGAAGTACTAGGGGGCAGCAACGAGAAGCGCAGCCCATGATTAGGAGACAGGTTCATTTGCATGCTCCAGTATGATGAATCAGGAGAGCTATACATGTTCTATGCTATTTTACCCGAGAGAGAGCAGCAGGAGTGATTTAGCTAGTTCATGCTCTTAATACTTGTCCTCTCATGTCCGTGTTCTTCGTCCTGAACTTAATCTCAAAGAGTGATTTGCTTTTATGGTGTTATGAACGCTTATAATATCATGACCATCATGTTGAACTCGATGATATTTTTGCTTCTGGTATAACTGAATGTTTCTTCTTTAAGCTAGTGTTGGTGGTGATTAGATAGCGGTAATGACTATGATGATTAAATAGTGATAATGACGACTATGATGATTTTTAGCTAGCTAGTATACTGATCTTGATGATATGATGCAAGAGTTTTTATATTAATATGATGATGATGATGATGATGAGTTATTATATCATTTAATGAAAGAAACCGTAGATTAGTTTCAGCTCGATGGATCCTAGCTAAGCGCTCAAGTATATGCCATATCCATATTATACTTGATCACCTAATTAGGTGATCAAGTATAATATGGATATGGCATATACTTGATCACAACTATAGCTAGGATCCACATGCATCCAGTCGAAACTAATCTGCGGTACTTTCACCTAATGATTTAACAACTCATTATAATGTAAAACAATCACTAAATTAAATTGAAAACACAAAATTAAAGGAAAAATAAAAAATACCCAAACATTTAGTACCGGTTGGTGTTACCAACCGGTACTAAAGCCCTACACGCACCCAGGCCTGACTCGTGCCACGTGGTGGCACTTTAGCGCTGGTTCGTGACGAACCGGTACTAAAGGGGGGGCCTTTAGTCCCCACTCTTTAGTGCCGGTTGCCGAACCGGCCCTAAAGGCCGTTACAAACCGGCGCTAAAGGCCGGTCACTAGTGAGTTGTCGCGCTCGCACGCATCCGTCTCGTGTCTGCGCCGACACAAATCAGGCTAAAAATGGGCCGCGAATGGGTCGGCAGGCGAACGAAAAGCGGGCGCGCGCCCGGTTGGGTCAGCGTGTTAGGCTGACTTTTATGTCTGCTGCGACCCAAACGGAGACGCGCAGACGAAATGGGTCGGCGCGTTGGAGTTGCTCTAACTCATGTTGGAGCCCAAGATAAAGGTGATGACTTGTTGATATTGAACTATAAACCCAAAAAAGGATATTCAGATATAAGAATATATACGCCCCAAAGGGGCAGATAACTAGTACTCCCTCCATTGTTGAGAGAGTGTACTTTCAATTTTGTTGGAGGGTCAAATTATCTCAAAGTTTAACCGAGTTTGTGCAAAAATATGTCAATGCTTGTGAAACCAAATAGGTATACGAAAATATATTTTATCATCATGAATCTAATGCTATAATTTGATAGCATACATGTTGATCTATTATTGTGTAAATACGGTTAAACATAAAAAAAATTAACCTTCCAACATAGTTGAAAGTACATTCTTTTAAGGACAGAGGGAGTATATATATAGTACCCTCCAATTCATATTAATTGTTGCGGCTTTAGTATAATTTTGTATTAAAGTTGTATTAAGGATGTGACAATTAATATGGATTGGAGGGAATATTATATATTATTATAAAAGATATTAGTGATTTTTCTAGGCTAAAATAAATTAGTGATGATTTCAACCTCGCCGACGTGTGTTCGTGTGTGGGCTTCAATCTTTGTGGTGAAAGGAATTGAACGTGACTTTTGGCCTCCAGTCGTGGTCTCATGGGCCCTGACCAGCAGCGCTGCGTGATATCCGCGTCGTCTCATCAGTGTGGCTTTGGACCTGCGCTGGACTCATTGCACACCACCCCACACCGCACGACCTGCATGAGCAAGGAGGGCGAGATGGCGACGGCCAGCCTCCCCCGCTCGCCGGGGGCGGCGACGCTCGAGATCCATTGCCACGGTCCTTCCTCCATGACTCTCCATCTTGTCAAGAGCTGCCGCAAACGGCCGGGTGAAGCCGTCATAGGGTGCGATCACCACAACTTTCCCCCTGTATTGCCACGGTCCTTCCTCCATGACTCTCTCCCGGCTGCCAAGGCACATGAACTGCATGGTGTACAGATTATCCTCGAGAGGGCGGATCTTGACTTCCTGCGCAAGGTCCCACGCTACCCTCATATTCCGATAGAACCAATACCGACTATAGGTTTTGTCCGTGTGGACGCGCATGATCGCCATCCACCTTGTAGTTTCCTCTGGCAGATCGTCATCTTTGACCACCACATCTTGAAGGTTGTCCTCGCTCAAGCCCAGCTCTTCCATCATGGACTCCAACTCGGTCACCGAACCCGAGCCAGAAGCCTTTGACGCCATTAGATCTCTTGCCCGAGAAGATTTTCCATGGGCGGGGGTTCCCTAGCGCCTACAGGGCCCTCCTCGCTCCGGAAGCGAGGCCTCCGGCTAGCAACGGCGGGATGAGGTGGAGGGGATTGGATCTCTACGTGGCTGCGGTCGCCGTCGCCGCCCGAGAGGAGAGAAACCCTAACGAGAGGGGACTCGTATAAAAAAAGAAATTAGTGGTGATTTCAACCTCTGCGGCGTGTGTTCGTGTGTGGGCTTCAATCTTTGTGGGGAAAGGAATAGAACATCAGTTTGGGCCTCCAGTCATGGCCTTATGGGCTGTGAGCAGCAGCGCCGCGTGATATCCGCGTCGTCTCTTGAGCCGAGCGTGGCTTTGGACCAGCGCTTGACTCACTGCACACCACCCCGCACCGCACGACCTGCGTGAGCAAGGAGGGCGAGATGGCGACGGCCAGCCTCCCCCCGCTCGCCGGAGGCGGCGCCTGCGGCGCTCGAGAACGACGACCTGGTCTCCGAGATCCTCCTCCGCCTCCCCCCGCAGCCGTCCTCCCTCCCGCGCGCCTCCCGCGTCTGCACGCGCTGGCGCCGCCTCCTCTCCGACCCCGCCTTCCGCCGCCGCTTCCGCATTCACCACCGCCGCGGCACCCCTCCGCTCCTCGGCCTCTTCGGCACGAGCCGGGGCGTCGTCACCTTCCAGCCAGCCCTGGACTTCCCCGACCGCCTCCCCAGCGGCCACTTCTCCCTCGCGCTCAACGACCCCTTCACGGCCCTCGGATGGCGCCACGGCCTCGCGCTCTTCTACCTCCCGGACTCGCTCCAGGTCGTCGTCTGGGACCCCCTGGCCGGCGCCCGGCACCGCCTCGGCATTCCCGAGGGGTTCGTGTTCGACCCGTCGGAGGACCCGGTCAACGGGGCGGTGCTTCGCGCCGCCGGAGACGTCGACCACTTCCAGGTGGTCCTGGTAACCAGCGACGGGAAACGACCATCACTCGCCTGCGTTTACTCGTCGGAGACTGGGTTATGGGGTGATTTCATCTCCGCGCCGCTTCAATCCGGGACCATGGTCCATTGGGGCGAGCCCTCTGTGCTGGCTGGGGGTTGCATTTCCTGGTTGATTTCTGTGACGAGTATCCTCGAGTTTGATTTGGATAGCCAGACCCTAGATGTGATATTGGTGCCGGCGGGCATGCTTACCGGCAGGAGTTACCAGTCCACGGTTATGCGGGCAGAGGATGGTGGGATGGGTTTCCTCCACGTGGCAGACTTCACTGCCCAATTATGGAGGAGGGAGACAGACTGTGATGGTGTTGGTTCATGGATGCTTGGAGGAACTGTTGAATTGGACAGGTTACTTCCCCCAGGTTCAGATAACGAAGCCCTGCGTATGTTAGGTTATGCGGAGGAAAACAATGTGGTCTTCTTCTGGACAGTTGTTGGTGTCTTCATGTTCAACCTTCAGTCATTGGAGCCCACAAGGCTTTCTGAGATCGACATCTATGGTTATGGTTATCATCCATTCGAAACCGTCTATACTCCAGGTACTAGCACGCCTTTTCACTGTGGTTATAACAAAATTGAGTTATTCCTTTCATAATTGGCTGATTAAATGTTGTTTATTTCCTTTTGTGTTAATCTGGCCATTTTAGGTAGCAGTAATATCACTTGTTTCTTTTGCTGCTTCATGACCTCTTCAACATACATCTTCCCTATTTACAAATGCTGTTTCTAATATTGTTGTTTTTCAATCGAACTTTGAACTATCTGCTTCAAATCAGAGCTATGCAAGGAAGAACAAAAACAATATGAACTTAGGCATACCGTAAGAGGGAATTACTCGGCGGCTATGAAGCTGTGAAATTATCAAACGGACAATCTATTTTGTTGATGTCGTGGATTGACCCCACATCCATTAAACATGATGCATTGATGATATGAAATGGCATACAATTAATACCAAGATTGGCTAATTCTTTCTATAATAACTGAACTGAATTACATAGTTGCCTGCCTGCTGAAACATGCAAGAGATGTATAATGGTAGTGTTAGCGGATAGCTGCAGTGCAGTTTTTTCTTTTCAAGATGAGATGCATAGCAGTTTACAGTTTAGACAACTACTATATATGAATAACTAGCTTGAACAAACTAAAAGTGTCAAATAGGTAGCTCCACTGGTACTTGGAAGATTAAAAGCTAGTTATATTTCTTCCGTTCGATATTGTTGTCTCTGGTGATGTTGCTAATAATATTAAATTGTTAATAACGACTTGGTTTTTAATGTATGAAATAATTGCTCATTTTGTCACTTGTAGGAGAGTCCTGTTGCATGTGACAGGTCCATCTGTACCAGGGAAAGTTAATAAATAAAGTTCAGTTCATCTTTTCAGGATATTCTTTTGAAAAGATAATCTAAATCTAAATAGTCACGATCACTTCTGTTGGTACGAATTATTTTGTGTTCTTCGGTATGGAGTGGAATGAGAATAAGATAATTCTGGACAACTTCCCTTCTTTTGTGATCAGATAACAGTCCAAGTCTGCATGTTCTTCACTTCTATGATATAATGAATATCTACTGTTTTGAGAATATTCTTTGAATTTGACAGCAGGTGTGGTTCTGTTGTCAATTCATTTTTTTATCAAAACTGTTTTGTTTCTCAAATTACAGCTGCAAGTTGATCGAAGTATCTTGCATCCTCGTATCTATTTGGCCCTTTTTTTGTAATGCCATTGGTCGTTTGACTTCTTATGCATGTATAACAGACATTGGTGGTGGACAAGTGGTGAACAAGACGCGCTCATGGTGGAAACGATGGAGACAGCACATAAGAAGATTATTCAGTTGCGCTCGTGGTGGAAACGATGGAGACAACACATAAGAGGATTATTCTGTTAGATGTATTGGTCGAGCAAGGTAAGCTTAACCTCTGCATGCAAGTTGAGGCATATGAACTGTTATTTTACGAAAATGTTTCACTTTAATTTTATACCATTTCTCAAGTACCAAATTTCAAGAGAGCACTCTATGATTCTCTCTACAACCCTTTGCTCAACTATTGCCCACCAAGCAGTCTCCTATCATGCTTGCATGAATCGCTGTCTCCTGGATATTTTCTCCAGGCTCTAGCTCTACTTCATTGCCTTCTCATAGATGATGTGTCTGCCATGTTAAGTTGTGGCAGAATGAAATTCTTCCTGTGTCCCGCACTTAGTGAAAAACTTGAAAACACTTTCTTCATTGGTGGTTCTTGTAAGTGGGTGCTGGTAGATTGTCCAGTTGCGCTCTATTTGAGTGACAATTAGGATGTGAGTGAGTGTTATCTGGTCACCGGAGTGAAATCGGCTAGTATAACGAGTATCTTCATGTTCCCTTGGTACAAATATCTGAATGGATCAAATACTATCCTTTGTACTGAAATTTCTTTGGTGATAAATAAAAGTTCGATGGACCATATGTTTGCATCCTTATCATCTTCTTTCATACATTCACAGTTCCTCTAGGTTTTTTAATATATTATAAATACATCTGTATAGGCAATAAATGTTCATGAAAAAAATGCCTAATGTGCTATATATACAGCTTGAGTGAAGATCTAAAAAGATCAGTTGTCATATCTGCTAGCAAACTGATTTTTACTGTTTTTAGTACACAAAGGAAATTCGGCATTGCGAAGTACTAATTAATGTACTACTGCCTACTAGCATTATTATTCATTTCCCCCCTGAAATTGGCTTGGTGATTGTAAATTTAGTATAACTGAGTCTAGCTGAACAAATCTTGAGTAGGGAAATGCCTAATAAGCTATATCTGCAACATGACTTTGAATAACACTGAAACTCGAACAGCTGATAGATCAGTAAGCCTTTTTTCCCACTGGCATTAGAGAACATCCGTGGATGAACAATTCCGAGCATGATTGGTTGGTAGCCAAGAATTTTCTAGCCAACATTTTGGCATGCCAAAATATTGCAACTCCCAAGATTTGCCTATTTTTTGCAAATTTTGTGAGATGGTCAAAGTAAGTTGGTGGCTAACCAATTGGTAGCCAAATTTTTGTCTTGCCAAAATGTTGGCTGGCCAATTTTTGGTAATCAACTAATCATGCTCTAGGACAATCAAATTTTGATTGTGCCCTTGGTTGGCCTATGCTTGCATTGATTATGTTATGTTATAATTGGTTAGTGTTTTCTCTCTCCTTTTTTGCTATAGTTCGATTAGCATGATTAGTAGCTGATTCAAGTTGTACTGTTTTCACGACACACTCCTTCTAGTTGTATATACCCACAAAGCTGTTCGATGTATACAAGTATTTCGGCTCCCCCTCTGTTCCCTGTGTCTAGGTGTATATACCCACAAATACCCACAAAGCCGGTAGCATATGTTTGGTTACCTCCTTGTTCTCTGAATTGCTTGCTGCCAGTTTGCTGGAGTTGGAAGTGAAAACCTTAGTTTCATATGGAGTACTTTGTATAGTATTGAAGCTTATGTAGTTGTATCGTTGAAATTTTTTGTGTGGATGATTTCACCTATGTAATCATGCCTCGGCTACATGGTTCTAATCATATTTCACCTTACCACTCCTTTTTCAGGTCGGCGTCATGATGCTTCGTGTGCGATAACCACTTCGTATCTGGTGAAATCTCATTTGGTTGCGTTACTACATAAATATGGTTGCCAGACATATTGCTGTGCCTATGGAAGTGACGATAGACGTATTACACGAACATATGTGTTCCTATGACACTGCACGTCAGGTTTTTCCTATGTACTGTATCTCGAGGATTGGTTGAATTGTGAATGTGTATGCGGATATCTGTGGACGGTAGAGGGAATATATCGTGATGTCTTTTCGGGAGGGGAATACGGTGATTAGTACTGGTAAGCAATTGCTTTGCCCATGGTTTTACCTGCCCCGCATGACGACATGCGTGGCAGCACAACTTCGCGCTCCCTGCGCCGATTGCGTGTTGTACCAGGCCAGGAGATTTTGGCGTCAGGTTTCTGCTCATGTTCCATGATATCCCCGCTTGTCCCATTTGTGCTTGTCTGTGCTTGTGTGTTTGTGTTGAATCTAGAATCTGATTCCGAGCTCAGTATCTAGAATCGCAGTGGTTCTGATGTGTGAATTGCATCAGTAGTCTGACCTAGGAGCTGTGAAGAAGCTCCTGTATGTTGAATTGCCATTTGCACCTGCCTTAAATAAAATGTCTCACTTCTCCCTCTCAAGCAAGATGAATAATCTGGCTGTAGTGAACAGGGCCAGGGATAGGTGAATCAAAGCCAAGGAAATATTAGCATGGATTGCGTCTACACATGGATGAATGCCTTTGCTTTAAGATATTAAAATAAAGGTACCTTTCAAAATTAAAATTGAGTGGTAAGATTATAATTAGCTCCATTCTTGGCAACAAACTAGAGCTGCAAGTAAGGACCAAGGGAAGAAAACTGAGGAGAGGTGGATCAAGCCCCTGCATGACATTGCAAAGGTTAAACATTGTAAGATTATGATTGATGTCTCTCACTACTTTGGTGCCGACGCTGCGGTTTATGCTGAATGTCTCCAACATTGTAAGATTATGATTGATGTCTCTCACTACTTTGGTGCCGACGCTGCGGTTTATGCTGAATGTCTCCAACTAGCAGTGAATCTTCGCAAATAATCGTAGTGCTAATCATGTCACTGATAGCCAAGCAAAGGCTACTTTCAGTTCTAGAACGTCAGCTTATTGGGATTCGGATCCCTGGACTCCATTTCATCACAACCTGTAAATGTTGTTGCTGTTATACGATGAATAGAGTCCTATATATTGTACAACATTATTTATTTACTATTGAGCAAGACCACGGATTGACTATTATTTATTTATGTCGTTGGATCAATATTCTGTATCGCAACTTTTGCAGGCACTTGAGAAAAAGAAGAACAGAACGTAATATAGGAAGAGTTTCCCAAATTTCTGTTACCATTTAATTAAAGTTTTTTTGTCACCGGATGTGAATGCTCCAGGCAAGTTACTCGTGAGAGTCACCATCACTACGTACAAAAACAAGGTGAAAATTCCCATACACAGTTAGTTGCACAAACTAGAAACAGATAAATTGTACATCCTGTCTAAAGTAAACACTGATTCACATCGGACGAGATACACCGGCCCATTTGCACTTTTTGAAACAACAACATCACATCTACGAGTGAGTAAGGTTGCCGCCCGACAAACTCGCAAATTAGACAGTTTGTGGTTGTTTCAACCTGATCTCAAGCATGCATCCACCAGAAAGCAAGAAGCGGGACTTGTGTGCGTTCTTGACCAAATAGGAAGGCAGATGCATGGCAGACAATGTTAGCTTTCTCCAATCAAATGACACACAAAAAGGGTATAAAACATTGTTTTCCATTGAGCCAACAAGTTACAACACAGAGCCTCACACATGAGTCATCTTCAAGTTGATTTTCCAATATGCTTGCACATACCTACTCTAGAAGAAAGTCACAAGAAACAATCGAGTTTAAATTAATAAAGCCCGATAACGGAAAATAACAAAGTCACATAGTCTTATTATAGAAGGAAATCCAAAATAACAACGATACAAATTGTGGAGAGTACTGAGACAAGGCTCCAACAACAGTTGAGCACAAATAGATAATAAATAAGTAAGACAAGATAAATGAAGCTAGCGACGAGTAGGGCATCTGATTTGCACAAACCTACTCATCTTTGTTTCCAGGAAACTAATCAAGTAGGAAGCTAGGATCCAACTATGGTGGTCACTAGTTCTGTGGTGGCTTTGCCAAGGTTGAACCCGGTCGCCCCGGTGTGAATTGCCTTCGACTTCATGTCGGTAACGATGGGTTCCTACCGAGCAGCAATGAGGTGTCTGCGACGAATCTTGGCGGCAGAGTCCTTGACCTCTTGGCACGCCCAGACTGCTTGCGCAGCTCATACTCGCCCATGTAGGTGAAGTAGGATTCCTCCTCAAGTTGAGCTTCTAGTTCTAGCTTGTTCCTATATAGCTTCTCGTCTAAAAGAAGAGATTCTAATTCGTTTCCAGGAAACGCGCTTACCCAACAAGGCGTGTATGGGAAAGATACGCCTGTCTCTCCATATGGTGTTCCATACTCCTAACATGTCCATGAACTGCCCAAGTCCTGAAATTTTGAGTTGATCCAGTCATAGGCTAGTCCTCTTGTTGATGTATTCAAGAAGACAACCTCTTTATAAGGATGAAATCCAAGGAAACCATAAGATATGTGCTCTTCATTTTCAATGACATCTACAGCCTCGTCAACGACGTCTTCAGTGTCAAGAACGTTATCCTCATCAGTGTTCCAGTCATAGTCATATTTCACGTCCGAGGCTTTGTGCTCAGGGTACTCCTTACGGAGGTTAACCTGTTGTAAGATCCATTGTCTGCCCAGTTGTTGAGCATAGACGGTCTCAAGACGGGTATCATGTTTTAACACCCATTCTATTCGACCGCACGATTCACTGAGATACCAAACCTGAAGTCGTTTGAGCCATCAAGTATTGCACAATACACCCCTTGCGACGATCTCCAGAGACAGTGGTTGGAATATACTATCAATCCACCGGCACCTGGTAGTTTAATTACTCTGTACGAGTGATCTGACAAGGACATTCTGCAAACACAAACAAATCAGATAAAGTAGATTAATATAGACATGACATGGGTGAATCATGGTGGTATATAGACTTATAGTACAATTTGTTGAGGTGAGCTACGATACGTACCTCGTAAGATAGCCATGTTGGCAATGGATGTAGAGTGCGCTTTGCCAGTATACGGCATGATAGAGAGACGGATCATACCACCATTCCAACTGCATGTCGGTGACGATCCCGGAAGCTTCCCCTTCCCGAAGGAAGGTTGCCGTGTCCCATCGCTGAGTCACCGACGAGAACACATCGACGAGGTATGACGCGGGAGGCCACTCCAATTCGAGCAACGGGTTGTCATCGTCGTCGCCGGATTCTCCGTCGGATGGCAGTCGCCATGGCACGCGTGGGATCAGAAAGACCTGATAGTGCGGCAACACGGTGGGCTCGAACGTGAGGTGGGCGGTGTGGTCGAATCCTGGGATGAGCGGCGGGGGGCGTTTGGGCAAACGAGCCCACCGCCGGGTGGCCGGGTTGACGACGTACTCGCGCGGGCACGACAGTGCACGGTAGCTCGACTCGCGGCAAAGCAAAAGGCCGTTGCAGTGGTCTTTCACCTTGACGCCCATGTTGCAGTGGTCCTTGACCTCGACGCCCATGCATGGCAGGAAGTCGAACCCTCCGTCGATCGCCGGGCCCGTCGACGGGCGGGAGAAAAACTCCGAGAAGTACTGCCCCTTGAAGTTGATGAAGATGCCGCTCAGGGTGGACGCGGTTCGGTCCGGTCCGGGCTTTGACCGAGCCAGCCTTTGGACCGGCCGCGGCCGGTCCAGTCCGGACCGGACCGATGTGGCCAGCGAGCCATTTTTCCAGGACCGGACCGAGAGGAGCAAAGCTCGGTCAGCTCGACTGGACCGAACGGGACCGATGGCCGGGACTCTGTTTAACAGCCTGGGAGTGCTTTGTTGGCCACTAGTATGTCATAACTACATTTAGACAGCATTTTATTTGTATTTTAGACATCAAAACAAATGATTTTGAGAGGAACAATATCACAAAAATCACATGCACAAACATTGATCACCACAGTTTTTAGATAAGTTTCTTCACATAATTTTGGACCGAAACAGCAGGAATATCACATCCACAAACAACTAATTGGACAACAAGCACATGACTAAATTTGGACAGCAAGAATAACTAAATTTGGACAGCATTTCCTTTGTTTTTTGGACATCCACAAACTGATTTTGACACGAAAGATGGCACAAATCAGGTTAAGCACAATATCACATCCACAACATAAGGTCTTATCATCATTGAACGACACGATCACAAACTTGCTCTAACAATTCCAAGTCCATGGCAATAGACAAGTTGAACATAACACAAATGAGAGGTTCATCTCCAAGCTAGCAGTGACAATTCATAGTTCATGACTTGAAAGGTTTCAACATAACAGAAATGCAAAAGTAGCCTTCACATGAGAAAGATCACTTTGACATTCATCTCCAAAATAGCAAGATCAACATCCACATGATGAATGTCTACAAGTAAGATAAGCAACATTCACATAAATAATATTTGGTATCGTATGACAAGTGAAACATGTAGGAAGAATAGTTACCAATCGTTGATCTCCTCCACCACAGTGGGTAACTTGATGTTCTCAACATCATCCTCTTCATTCTCATCCCTCGGCTACAAGTGTGGAAGTTTGACAAATGCTCGCGTCACATACAACAAGACCAAAAAAGAAATAAAGAAAAGGTAAGGAAAAGATGGCAAACATACCACCAGATTCAAGTCAACATGAGCACCCTTGATATAACTTGCACCACAAACTAATGCCTCCACCATAACCGGTTTTAACGAACTCCTATAGTCATCTAATACGACACAAGTTGACAAACTAGTTTGAGGATGAGAAGTTGACAACTTTATATCCAAAGTTCAATAGTATGAGTTGACATACCTAAAATCCTTCCGGTCGCGCTGAAGGTAGATTCCGAAGACATGGAGGTAGCCGGGATAGTAATGAACCTCTTGGCTATCTTGGCCAACATTGGGTACCATGGAGCATTCTCTTTCCACCAACCAAGAAGATCAAGAGCCTTGTTGCGAGGGGCAACCTCATCCTCTAAGTAGTTCCTGAACTCACTCTTTGATATTCTTGTTGAACGGGACGATAAGGAGGACTCGTACCCAGCTTGAACCGGGATACTAGGAATGTTTGTAGAGGAAGATGAGCTTTCTCCATTTCCAGCTCGCTTATTTTGAGCAACACATTTGTCATACAAGGCTGCCAACTCTTTCTCCACAGTTTTGATCTCAGTCCTAAACCTCGTACTTCCTTCTCCATATAGTTCTCCAAAGGCCCACTCTATGTAACCCATCTTGTACCTAGGATCAAAGATGATAGCATTGGAGTGAATTAGACAGCATATGAGTAAAAAAACAGCCACCACGAGAGTAAAAACAGCAAGTATGTGTACCTAGGATCAAAGATGGTTGCGATCACCATGGCATTGTTCTTTTCTTCCCAATATTTGTCAAACTTCTCCAACATTGCTTCACCCATTTCCTTGTAGTGGTCACTGTCACTAGCCATTGCATGTTTGATTCCAAGCTTGACACCAACAATGTATGGGTAGAAGATGTTCGAAGTGGGATATAAGCTTCCTGAAAATGCTTTTGTCACCTCAGCCAAACTCTCAAGTAATGGAGAGATAAGGTCATACATGTCCCACTCTGCGTTTGTCGGCGCCCAAGCATAGTTGGCATTCGAACCAGCATGAGAGGTCAAGGCTTCCTTATATCCACGGGCAGTGCTAATCATCTTAAAGGTTGAACTCCACCTTGTTTTACAATCCAAGTGTAAATGATTACCAACTTTGACACCCAAGCTTTTGCAAGTGGCAACAAAAGCATGGAGACGAGAAGGTGACCTCTTGAAGTACTTCACCGTCTCTCTCAAGCTGTTTATCAAATTATCTAAGATCGCTGTCCCATCTTGCACGACCAAGTTGAGGATGTGTGCACAACAACGGATATGAAAATATTGGCCTTCAAAGTCCTTACCTACAAAAGAGCTTCTATATGAGCATAGCAACAAGCATATGAGCAAAAATAGCAAGCATGTGAGCACAAACATCAAGCATATGAGCACACAAAATAGCAAGCATATTCAGCAAGCATATGAGCACAAAACAGCAAGCATATTCAGCAAGCATATGAGCACAAAATAGCATATTCAGCAAGCATATGACCAAAAACAACAAGCATATGAGCAAAAACAGCAAGCATATTCAGCAAGGATAGAATCATACCTCTCCGGAACAAGAACTTGGCCTTCAAAGCATCGACCGCACCATCATTGTTTGAAGCGTTGTCAAGTGTGACGGACATAATTTTGGTCTCAATATTTCATTCTAGCACAACCGCATAGAGAGCATCCACAATGACATTTCCAGAGTGAGGAGGATCCAACTCTATGAAAGCAAGAACACGGGTTTGTAAGTTCCAATTCCCATCTATATAGTGTGCAACCACACACATGTAAGATAAGGTTTGGTTGCTTGTCCACAAATCTGTAGTTAGACATATGGAGCTCACACCCTTTAGGAGAGATTTCAGCACTTCTTTTTCGTTCTTGTAAACCCTCATGCACTCGGCTCATATTGCCTTCCTTCCAATGGGTTTATAATTTGGATTCATGCACTTCATCAGAATGTTGAACCACTCATGTTCAACCATTCTAAATGAATACTCATGCACACATATCATCTTAGCAATAAGCTCCTTGACGATTCCTTGGTTGTACTCAATAGAGGGGTGCATTGTTGGAGCACTTGTTGGACCATTGATTTTGCGCAGTTCAAGAGTTGTTTGGATGGCATTCCTAGCGATCTTGTTCCTTAAACCTTCACATTTTAAAATATGCCTTCCAATAGTTGAGGTGCTGCCACCTTGCGTATACGCATACCACTTTTTGGGACAATAATTACAAACAGCCTTCAACACAATCTCTCCCGGATGCTCCGTCGATGGCTCTTTGACCTTGTGAAAATGGGCCCAAACATCCGATGACATCCTAACAGGAGCATTGGCTCTTGGCCTCTTGTTCTTTTTCCTTTCTCTTGCCTCCTCCTCACTAGATACAACATGCACAAGTGATTCCTCGGACATAGTGTCACGTTCTAGTTCATCAGCTGATTCCTTATACCCTTCTGATGTATCATCATCCGACATATCAGCACTCGGTTGTGGCGGGACTATAAATAGATTTTGCTCCTCATATTCCTCATCGTCCTTGTCCTTGTCCTTGTCCTTGTCCTGATCCATGTCCACGTCCTCGTCCTCATCCTCCTCCTCGTCCTCATCCTCCTTCTCCTCGTCATCTACCACCTAACACACATGAGCACACAAATAAGCATCAAGCATCACCTATATGGTTATATGGAAATATGGCTACATCAAGCATCAAGTAAAGCAATCTTACAATAGTAGAGGCAGCGGCTTCCGCGGCACGCACGCCGGCACCGGTACGGTCGGGGAGACGCCTCGGAGGTGGAGGGTGTTTTTTTAACCTACAAATCAACTCTCCCATTGGGGCATTGGGAAAGTCTTTCTCCTTCCTAATCTGCACCTTAGGCTTCCTCTTCTTCCTCGGAACCGGCGGAGGCAACGCCGAATCTTGCCTAATTAGGTAATTCACGCTTTTCTCCTTTGCCTTCGCCTTCGCATTCTCCTTACCAGCACCCTTTCCCTTCTCATTCCCCTTCTCCTTCACCATTATCTACAAAAAAACAGCACATAATATCTGCAGTCAGTACATTAATCAAGCGCAAATAATTCATCTTCTTCTTTTTGTAGCATAGAAAATCATTCAAATAAACATAATTATCTCCTGACCATTATCTACAAAAAAAAAACAGCACATCAAACAGGTACAAATCATGGACGTGGAGTCTGAAATTTATATTGATTAAAATTATTTTCAGCTTGTTAGATACTCCTGGAGTACATAATTATTTTCTGCTTGTTACATACTCCTGAAATACATAATTCTGCTTGTATTTAGGGAGTTCACATTTAGTCTGAATTTTATATGGGTACATAATTCTACTTGTATTTAGAGAGTTCACTCACAAAATTTCATACATGGCCTACTTAATTTAATATTTTGGATATCCTTTACAGGTAGAGACATCAGACATCTGATATGTGGATTCAGAAAAAGAGAGATCCCAACTTTCCAGTGCCCCCCTATTACTATCAGGTCAAGCAACACCTAGTGCCTATATGCTACAGCTCAATCCTCTCATGCACAATTCACAGGCATGTACCATCCGCAGCAGCCTCCCTCAATCGTAAGCCCACATCCCATGGTACAAGTGACAGAAAGATTACCTCTTCCTCTTCGTGGCGCTCGGTGAGGAACCGGAGAAGGACAGACCGATGACGTGCTGGCCTTGCTGCCTCCCCACGGCGTGCTGGCCCTGCTTCCTCCCCGATGTACACGTGCTCCTCCAGCTCGGACTCAGACGAGATGGCGCCGTCGGTGAAGGGAGAGGCCGTGGGCAACGGCGCCGTCGGTGAAGGGAGAGGCCGCGGGCAACGACGCCGTCGGTGAAGGGAGAGGTCGTGGGCAACGGCGCCGTCGCCTTAGGGTTAGGGTTAGGGATCGAACAGAGGAGGAGGCACTGCCGAATCGAGCGAGGAGGGGAATGGAACGAGGGGAGGGGGTTGCTTGGCTCGGGGGCTTGGGGCCTCGATGTGTTACACATTTGATGGGTTTTGGGCCATCGGTCCGCTCGGTCGGCCCGGTTAAAGACCGGACCGGACCGAATTTTTTTCGGTCTCTTTTGCTGGGCTCGGACCGGCTTATTTTCCTATCGGGTCTGGACCGTACGGGCCGGTCCTAAACGGGCCACGAGCGGGACGCAAAGCCCGCTCGTGCCGTCCAGGCTGAGATGCCGCGCACCAAGCGTGAAAGCAGGCTGCCGCGCAGGCGGTCGTCGACGGCGTTGCGCCACGCCTTGCAGACCCGCCGGGCCTTGGCCAGGATGTGCGGGGGGAGACGCCGGAGGATCTCCGCGAGCGCGTCGTCGGGTAGCGCGACCGGCTCCGATGCCATGGTCGATCGATCTCGGTTTGAGATCGCGCACGCGGCGCGGTGTTTTGGGGCTGCAGCTCGTGCTCACACTCCTGCGGTTCAGGGGGGAATTGGGGTAGGGAACGAACTGAAAGAAGCGGGGATCGGATTTGCTCTACCTACTGTCTCACGCTGTACTTAACTACGGACGCACGCATAACACGCATAACACGGACGCACGCATGCCCATGATTTTGGCCCCATGGGCTTGGGCGTCCAGTAGCATTGGCTGTCAATGTGGTCGTGACAGTTGGCGAATTATTATTTTTGAGTGGCGAATTTTATTTTATTTTTGCGAGAAATGGCGAAATATATTTGGAACTGTCTGAAACCACGTGTTATAATATACCACGTAATTATGCGGTTAATACCGCAATACAAACATTTAGCTCGCTCTTCATCCTAAAAAGGTTGTTTTAGATTTGTCTAGATACAGATGTAACTGGACACGTTTTGTCTAGATAAAGACCTAGGACCAGTCTTTTTCAGCAATGGAATTGACCATACAAATTTTCTTGGCTAAGCTAGCTTACCATACAAGTTTACTTCTTCACTAAGCAAGCTTACCCAATAAACAAGTTTCACTACTAAGAAACCTTGTCATGCAACTTTGCTTCACTACTAAGGAAACTTGTGATGTAAGTTCCTTCCGCATAAGCTTTGAGAGATGAAGTAACATGTTGAATTACAAATGAATTAGCTGCAAGAGGGGCCTGCGACAATACAGACAATCTTGCCCTAGCTCTTCATTCTTGTTGCAGACATTCTCCATCGCTTCATTGCGGGGGATGCACTACCCAGACAGCCCCTAGCCGACGACGCACCATGTCATGTCTCTTGAGTCAATGCGCGGATGACACACTCATCGTTATGAGGGCTAGCGTTGAGGCAACGACTTGGACGAAGGCGATCATGGACATGTTCTCTCCAACGCCATTGGGCCTGTGATCAAATTCAACAAGGACGGTGCCATGGCCCATGGGTGCCGCAGGACACTGTAACTCAACCCATCAGGCTGACACAGGGCCCCCGTTCTAATATTGGGCCCCAGACTCTAGCCTGGCTTATGGGCTCTCCAAGAAGAAGGAAATCGGCAAATGTGTCATGCAAGTCAAGGAGACCGGACCGACATTGGACTTCTCCAATCACCATAGATTGCTTAGGACTCTATAACCCTAATCATGTTGTTGATAGCCGAGCAAAGGCTATCACTACTAGGGAAAAGCCTAACACAGAATCTTACCAGTAGCGCTTGTTAAAATGAGGCGCTACTGCTACTTAGCAATAGCGCGTCGGCTAAAACGGCGCTACTGTTACCCGCTTAGCAGTAGCACGACAGCAGCAGAACGCGCCACTACTATAATTGCCACACCGTTCCCGACGTGCTAGGTATAGTAGTAGCGCCCTTCTAGAAACATCGCTACTACTACGGATTTTAGCAGCAACACGTTTTGCCTCCCCACGCTACTGTTAA
>NC_041391.1:90754543-90758757 GCF_002162155.2 Triticum dicoccoides | reverse complement strand
CCCCGACCCCGCCTCGCCGCCGTCTCCCCCGACCCTGCCTCGCCGCGCCTCGGTAAGCACTCTCCCCTTCTGATCCCTCTTGTTTGCTTAGTATGAACCCTAGCTATTTAGTGCTAGTTAGTATGAACCCTAGGCTATTTTTAGTGCTAGTTAGTTAATTACAATTAGTATTAACCCTATTTAATTAGGTAGTATGAACCCTAGTTAAAACATGGATACTTATATGGTAATTAGGGCAGTAGTTCCTAGGTACTAATTACTCCCTCCGTTCCGATTTACTCGTCATGATTTTAGTTCAAATTTGAACTAAAACCACGACGAGTAAATCGAAACGGAGGGAGTAGTTAGTAAGAACTAGGTACTAATTAGGTACTAGTTTATTTTTATTTATAGTAAGTTCATTTTTAGTAAGAACTAATAGATTTAATAGAACTAGTTAGTAAGAACTTGTTGCTATTTTTTTAGTTAAAGCAATTTTTCCCGCATCGACGTGGACGATGCCTATCCCGCATCCTCGTCGTCGAGTCGGCGGAGGACGACACCTACTTGACCAGACGGGCCATGTCAGGGACTGGGCTCCGCCGGGGTGGTACTGGGAGGCGCTACCTACCAGGGGGCGCAGGTTGGTGAGGAGCCAGCCTGTCGTTGACCCGAACCTTCTTTGGTGGCGGTCGCGTGGGCCAGTGATGGTCCGGAGGCTCGAGGACCCCGCGGAGGTGGTGCGTCACCGTGTCAGTGAGGAGGATGCACACGTGCGTCGCTACTTGTTTGCGTTGGAGCACAGGTTCTCCAGGGATCTCACTGGAGCTATGATTCCGTGATGGTTCCTTCTCTCTGGGTGTCTAACGCCCGCGCCGATACCCGTCGTGTGCTAGGATTTTAGTTGTATTAGTGATGTTATATGTATGAGACTATTCAGGATGTATTAGTGATAATATTCGACGATGTACGGACGCATGAGATGATTTACTTTTGCTTATTGAATGCATGCTAATTTGAGTCCTATAAGATATTTTGAAATGTATATCTTGTGTTGCTCAAATAGGATATGTGCTTGCCCAAGTGGCCGGTCATGTTTGCAGGTTACACCTCCGAGTGGCCTATGTTTTGCCGGAGTGTTGATTCATTTCCGTTCCGGCAAATTTCAGGCGCTCGATATGTCCTATTTTAGCAAAGGTCATGCCGGATTTTTCCGTGAATTTTGGCATGACTTGTAGAAAATATCGAGTGCCCCGGATTTGTGTGTTGAGTATCCTGGTTGTTGTCTTCGATCGATTTTTAATTAATGTTTCAACTATGAACATAGGAAATATCTGACGACGAAAAGGATTTCGTTACTTGCAAATACTGCGAAGACGAGCGCGGCCTGTGCGACGGAATCTTCCTAGATGATGATAGGCGCTTCAGCATCAAGCTGGACGAGAAATTCGAAGTGGATACAGTTGATGACAAGTTTTTTTCGTAATTAAGCATGACATATGCTTCATTTGCTTGAACTGCAAGAGTTTTTGTATTGGATAAGATAGGTTTCAGTCGTACTATGGAGTTAAAGAAAGTTTACTTGAAGACCGAGCATGGTTATATTTTCAACATAAAATTATACAATTCAGACGACTACACCTATTTTGGATGTAAAACATGGCGAGCACTATGCAAGGCTTATGCATTTGAGCCTGATATGGTTATCACCTTTGATATTCGTCCGGAAGATGATATTGAAGGTAATAACGACATCTGGGTCGATGTGCAGATGCCCCAGTTATACCATTATGTAAGTTTCTCAACCATATTTATGTCTTTGATATTGTTTATTCAAAAATAGTTGACAACTAATTTGTATTGTCAGCTTATTTCGGTGCAAGCAAACATGTCCAACGTTTGGTAGACAGGACCGTATATTGTGTCGGGGCTGAACTGAACTACGATGAGCTCAGTCATTATGTTTCATAGCTTGCGGATCTTGATACTGTCAAGACAAATTTTCTTCCCGCATTTAGAAATGTTAGTACTGAAAACGTGCGACCAATTGTGTTCATAATGAACTACGGTCACATCTATTTAGGAAGGATGATAAGATTTTTACTATTTATCCTCAGTGCATCTTTTCCATACATTATTTTTGAAGCTAAACTTCATTGCTAAGTATGTTATCATACGATGTTTTTCAACAGGGACTCTCGATGAATGTTGTGCCTTATGGGATCGAGACTAAAGGTACCATGAGTATTATTAGCTTACGGCCAAGATATCCTATAGATTACTCTAGTGCATTCAAGATTAGCGACGAATGCTTAATAATTCAAGAATGGACCAAATATATGATGGGGGAGCGCAGACAAGTACTAGGGGGCAGCAAGCAGAAGCGCAGCCCACGATTAGGAGAAAGGTTCATCTGCATGCTCCAACTTGATCAAGGAGGAGAGCTACACATGTTTTTATGTTATTTTACCTAAGAGAGAGCAGCAGGAGTGATTATCTAGCTAGAAATGAGTTTGAAGATGATGATGTGCTACATTATTACTATGATGATAAAATAGCTAGTGTTGGTGATAATGACTATGTAATGACTATGATGATTATTATTAGCTAGTGTTAGTGGTGATTAAATAAATACTGTTGATGGTAATGATTATGATGATGATTAAATAGTTTGTGCTGGCGGATTAGATTCAAGTGGAGGCAACATGTGGTGCACATCGAAAGTACTACTAGTCCAAACTAGTTCAAGTTTGGATTAGTAGTATACTTTTGACATGCACCACATATTGCCTCCACTTGAACCTAATCCACCTTTATTTGACACACTGTTACGGACATAATTTGTATTGTACCAATATTTGTACGATGGCGCATAAATACACTAAAAATAATAATAATAAAAAAGAATACTAGTAGCAATGGAGATAAAATACGCTGCCACTAGTTACATTAGCAGTAGTGTGGGAGTGAACAAACACTGCAGCTATTTGTCCTAGCAGTAGCGCGTGCGGGCACGCGTTTGTGCCAAGCAATAGCTGTAGCGCCTTATTAGTAGCGTGTCTACCCGCGCTACTAGTGAGCACAAAACCAACGCTACTGCTAGGGTTTTCCCTAGTAGTGTACTTTCAGTTCTAGAACATCAGCTTTCTAGGATTCAGATCCCTAAACTTTATTTCATCACAACTTGTAAATGACATTGCTATTATACAATGAATAAAGTCCTATTTCTGTAAAAGAAAATAGCTAATTGACACCATCGTCTTGTACAATATTATTTATTTATTATTGGAAAGGACCACGGATTTTTTTTAACAGATGAAAGACCATGGATTGACTATTTATTTATATCATTGAAAAAATCTGTTGTGACGAAGGTTTTGCAGGCGTTCGAGAAAAGAAAAATGTTTCACAACGGAGCGCCGGCCGAAGCTTCAGCCGATTGCGTCCATGCGCAAACGCACTCAGCAACTCGCCTAGCAACACGTAGGATGGGGGACCGCCCACGTGCGTCTTCTCCCTCTTTTTTCTCTCCTTCCTGTCGCTCGTCTGTCTCTTCTCTCTCCCCACTGCCATGGTCAACCGTCGCCCTGCCCGGAGGCCTCACAGGGCGCCACCGCCATGGGAATCAACCGATTTGGCCGTCCTCGACCAGATCCGCATGGATCCGCGTGCATCGGAGCTCTTCCTACCTCGCCGGACCTAGCTACGCCGGAGCTGGAACCAGCCATGCCGGGATACACTCCCGCGGTGCAAATTTGCTGGAACCGGTAGACGTCGAGTTTACAACCATGGTGATTTTTTGCTACAACCGATGAGCTTCAATGCTACAACCTCTTGGCACAAATTTGCTAGAACCGGCAGACATCAAGGTTACAACCATGGTGATTTTTTGCTACAACCGTCGAGCCTCGGTGCTACAACCTGTATCGGTTTTTGCTACAAACAATGACGGCGAGACGATAGATGAACTCTTTTGCTACAACCGTTGTTGGTTTTGCTACTACCGGCGATGAATTTTGCTGCATCGGTGACAGAGGACGACATAGCCACCGGCATGGCGTGCTTGCAACCAGGCAAGGGGTGTTGCAACCATGGCCATAAGAGCTGGAACCGCAGTTCAGCGGAGCTGCAAGAGTACCCCCTAAGGCTGCGATGTTGTAACTGCTTACCAGGCGAGCTGGAACCACGGTGCGGTGGAGCTACAAGGGGGGCGACCTATTTTGATTTTTGGGATG
>NC_041391.1:90749864-90754045 GCF_002162155.2 Triticum dicoccoides | reverse complement strand
AAATCACGGCAGGTAAATGCATGTAAATCACTTCAATTAGCGTACGACCAGGAGGGAAAAGAGCAGCTACGCACCTAAATTACGTCTCGGAAAGGAAAACGATCGTGTGACGTGAGTTTATCCCTAATTTTCTGTTCTCTGTTCCCTGGTTTCATACACCAGATCTCAAATTGCAGAGGGTAGACTGCTCTCTCGATGCTGTATGCAGCCGACGACGGAGCACGCACACCGCGCAGCCCCTGAAAATTGGCCCTGCTGGAGTAGGCACACACGTACATCACCGAGCGCCTGCCACCAGACAATGCCAACACATCATCGCCGAGGGTCCAGCCACTGATGTCGATCTAATCAATCCAAGGTATATCATATTGTTTTTCATACAATTTTCAGTAAAATGTCATGCTATGAGTAAGAAACAGTTTCATAAAAGTAGTAACCAAGAAGAAATTCTAGAAGCTGGGAAGGATTTTTCATGTTAAATATTTGTGTGTTTTGGTTGATTTGAATCACTTCTTTGAAGAAAGTATTGCAAAACTAATGTTGTTTCAGATTTAGGCACCGTGTCTATGATTGTTGCATCAGCTAAAAAGATGCTTTTGAACCTTGATATTATTGAAGAACCATTATGGGTAAATAATGACCCAACAAAGCTTAAACAATTATGCAACATTATTTATGGAGAAGAAATTGATGGATGAGATTAACATCGACACAATCATAAGTGATTTTACATAGAAGAATTTTACAAGAAATTTTTTAGGTAACATGTATAAGTCATTTTATATGAATATTAGCTTTTGGCTGTATTTTAAGTAATTATTGATAACATTTTATAAATGCATATAGTATTTTTATCATTGTTATGATTTATTACATTAGAGGGCCTCAAATTTTGCTTTCGCCCCGGGCCCCCAAAATCTCAGGACCGGCCCTCATGCAACTACGGACCGACGGAGAGAGATCGATGCTGGAATCAGTCCGATGGAGAGCCGGCGATGCTGCTTCCCGGAGTTGCAGCGATCACCACCGGCAGTGCTGGAATTACATATCAAGGAAGCTGAAAACGCCCGGGAGGAAGCCACGACCACTCGACGGAGACGGGAGCGCGGTGGCGCGTGCGGCCGACGAGGGCGAGCGCGACGGCACAGGCTACCGGCGAGCACAGGACGCTCAGGGGCAAGCGTGGAGTCATGGCTGGTCGGCCCGAGGAAGGAGACACACGTGTGGGGGGCGAGGGGTGGAATCGTGTGGTTGGGACATGCGCATTGTGCAGCTGGGGGCCGAACGGCCGAAAATTTCGTCCGGCACGCCGGCGCAGAGTACTACCCTCGAGAAAAAGAAAGAACCGAACATAATACAGATAGAGTTTCCCGAATTTCTATTGCCATTTAGTTAAACTTTTTTTTTGCGGGGTGAATGCCCGCGCTGAGTTACGCATGAGATCCATCAGCACTAGTTCACTACGTACTACAAAAACAAGGTGAAAATTCCCATATACAGTTAGTTGCTCAAACTAAAAATAGGTAAACAATATATCCTATCTAAAGTAACACTGTTTCACATCGGACGAGGTACATACACCGGCTCATTTGCACATTTTGAAACAACAGTGTTGAGATGATCATGATCGCATGTACATTAGGCGGCTAGGATCTCCTTTTATTACTTCTAGTCTACGGATATCTCCCGATCATTTTCTTCTATAGCGGATATGGTTGAGATATTTCTGCCCATGTACTCCATATATATATGCTATGGCATATGATCAATGAAAATATTCACAATCCACATGGTATCAGATACTACATACCTTTCCTAACCTAACGCTTCCGCCGCCCCCGCCGCACCTGCGCCGCCGCCGCCTCCCTGCCGCCGCCAATCCTCCTGCCGCTGCATCTCCTACCCTACCGCGGCCGCCGCTCTCCCTTGCCACCGCCGCCCACCCTCCCTTTTCCATCTACCCGAGCCACACCCTAACCCCTACCTCCCATCGCCTCCTCCTTCCTCTCTGGTGGCTCGAACCCCTTCGCCGGCCCCGACCCCGTTCCTGCCGAGGACATCAGCAATGTCGACATTCTCGCCCGTGTGCCCGTCCGTCTCTCCGAGGAGGATTCCTCCTATTATGCATAGAAGACCTACTTCAACCTTGTCTTCCGTGAGTACCACCTCCAGGAGCACATCAACGACACATTCGATGCCAAGGCCATGGAGTTCGACACCGAGTGGTTGGCCGTCGAAGAAACTCTCATCTGCCGGTTTTTCCTAACCATCTCCACGGACCTTTTTTACACGGTGGTGCAGGATGATGACAATGCACACGCCGTCTAGACGAAGCTCAATGGCCTCTTCACCGATAGCCGGCTCCAGCGGCTCGTCTTCGTTCAGCAAGAATTCTCTGGGTGCCATCAAAATAATTCCTCTGCGGATGAATTTTGCATGCGCCTAAAGCGTCTTTGCGACGAGCTCCGCGACATCGGCGAGAAAGTCTCTAACGATCTTCTCCACAACACCCTCATCGTCGGCCTCAACGAGGAGTTCACCCATGCGGCTGCCAATCTCACGCTCATCCCCAACCCGACCTTTCCCAAGGTCATTGCCTACTTGCGTTTGGAGAATGCAGGATGAAGCAGATGAAAGCGCAGGCTGTCCACACCACCCTCGCCGCTGGAACCTTTCGTGGTGCGCCTCCCCAACAGCAGCCGGCGGAGTCGTTCCAGCCGGCCCCGCCGGTCTAGTCGCCCTTCCCGTTCCCTCCTTAGGGGCGCCGACGCCTGTTGCTCCCAACGATCGACGCATTCACTGCGGCAAAGGGGGTGCAAGGGCCAGCAGCGGGCGACCAACCCTGGCAGGCCACCTCGGGTCACCCAGCAGCAGCAGCCCACGCCACCGTGGGCCTATAGGCACAACCCTTGGACCGGCGTTGTTCAGGCCTACTCTATGCCGGTCCCCCGTCCGCCCACCCCCGACATCTTGAGCCCTCGTCCGGTGGACCACCAGGCCTACACGCCGCCCCTCAGCCGCTCGTGGCACCCCAGCAGTACGGGGCGTACCGGCGCTGCTGGCCCCTCCCCCGCAGCAGACCGGGGCTAGGTTCTTCAACACGACGCTCTGACCACCGCCTTGGCACCCAGTGTTGGGGAACGTTGCATGGAAAACAAAACCAAAAAAATCTATGCACACGCAAGATCTGTCCATGGAGATGCATATCTATGAGAGGGGGAAAGCATCTTCATACCCTTGAAGATCGCTAAGCAGAAGCGCTTATCACGCGGTTGATGTAGTCGTACTCTTCACGATTCGATCGCGATCCAACCGATCTAGTGCCGAACGGACGACACCTCCGAGTTTAGCACACATGCGGCTCGATGATATCTCATCCTTCTTGATCTAGCAAGCGGGAGAGGAGAAGTAGATGTGCTCACAACCACCACGACGTTGTGGTGGTGATGGAGCACCGACCGTACTTCGCTAAGCGTCGCCGGGACGAGGCGGTGGAACTACGGAGTAACGGGACACTAGTAGAAAAAGGACCTAATATGTGAAACATTAGTACCAGTTGGCATATGAGCCGGCACTAATGCTCCCATTAGTGCCGGTTCAAATGACTTGGCAGGAGGTGACCTTTAGTATCTGTTCTTTGGGAATCTTTAGTACCGGTTCGTGCCACGAACCGGTACTAAAGATGCTGGTGCCCGGCCAGCACCTTTAGTACCGGTTCGTGGCACGAACCGGTACTAAATAGGTTGTGGCAGGCGCTATTTTTAGTCCCACCTCGCTCCCCTAACAAGAATTTGACCACCTAAGTATGTTACTTCTCAAACCATCCCAAGCATTTGGTCTTCATTGAACTCTATGTGTAGGATCTATGGCTGCAATAGGAGTCTTCGCCGGTTCTTAAATCGGTGGTAGATTCCTATTGACGATTTAGATTCTATACAAAAAGATCGTTGATGATCAATGTATTTTTTATATGTACTTCTGTGTAGCAGTAGCGCGCGTTTTGGCTGAAAGGCGGTACTGATCAATGTATTTTTTCTGCGTTCAGATGGACAATTTAAATATGTTATTTTTCGAACTATCACAAGCATTTGGTCTTCATTGAACTCTATATATAAAAAAGAGGAAGAAGAAGCAGAAGAAGAGGAACAAGAGGAGGAAGAAGAAGAAGAGGAGGAGAAGAA
>NC_041391.1:90747135-90748043 GCF_002162155.2 Triticum dicoccoides | reverse complement strand
TAAGAAGAGGAAAAAGAAGAGGAAGAAGAAGAAGAGGAGGAGGAAGAAGAAAGAGAAGAGGAGGAAGAAGAAGGAGAAAATATTCACAAAGAAACTGAATACAGCAAAAAAAAACTACTCAGAAATAAATAGAAGAAAAAAAATAAAGAAGAAAAGAAATAACTATATAAACAAATTACTAAAAAATAAATTGAAGAAAATTAATACTATTCAGAAATAAATAGAAGAAAAAAATAAAGCAGAAAAGGAATAACTATATAAAAAAATTACTCAAAAAGAAATAGAAGAAAATAAATAACGCAGAAAAAAAACAAATTATATAAAGCAAAAATATTCACAAAGAAACTAAATACAGCAAAAAAAATGTTGGGGCCCTGCCCGGTGGGCCTGCCAGACCTTGGGTGTGCAAATACATGCCCAGTAGGGCCAGCAAGCTCACAGGGCAGCGCGCCCTAGGTAGGCCCAGAAGCCTGCTATATAGAGGAGTTCGAAAGGGCAGCCGCGGCTGGGTTTATAAACCAGTGCGGCTGCCCTTCGCTCGGCGAGGTGGGACTAAACGTAGCGCGCTGGGGTGGCAGCGCACGGGCATTAGTACCGGTTGGTGGCTCCAACCGGTACTAATGTGTTGCCCTTTAGTACCGGTTGGAGCCACCAACCGGTACTAAAGGCCCTCGTTTTCCGTCGCTTGAGCTGGCCAAAATTGGCCTTTAGTACCGGTTGGTGGCTACAATCGGTACTAAAGACCCATCCTATATATATGGCACTTACGAAAATTCAGTTATCGTCGCCAGTTCGTTCCACTTCTCGCACGCACTCGCCCTCGCCGCCCCGCCGCCCGTCGTCGTCGTCGCCGCGCACCCCCGCCGCCCGTCGTCGTCACCACCCTCGCCGCCCCCGCCGCGCCCGTC